>NC_051176.1:203957039-204257039 GCF_013339695.2 Rhipicephalus sanguineus | reverse complement strand
GAGATTTCGTCGAGCCAGTGGCGCCAAAATACGTTAAATTCTCTTTGAAGTCTTTTATGTCACGAATTACAAAGTTCGGCGCAAAATTTAAAAATGAAACTTTGAACTTGGTTTTCTCCTCTAATAATAAACCTATGGTGGTGAAATAAACTACACGAGTTCTCTGAGCACACTTTATCAATCTAAACCAATTCATTGTTTCTCTTTAGTGTCCCTTTAATGTGTTTTTAGATCTTGGGGGGAGGGGGCTTATATTTCAAAAGCAGTAGCACTAGTCTCTTCACTTGTGTATTGCTTAAATGGCTTTAATTTCATAATTGTAAGTGGATAATTTAAAAAGTTGATTATTATGTAAATTTAAATAGTTCCTAATTAGTCAACATTTAAATATTGTGCATGTGTAGTGTCTGCATTTTGAGGTTACCACTTGCACGGACAACTTGTGCAACATGTGCATACAACTTTTAGAAAATATGTTGGAACATGCACAACAGTGCCCAGCATGGACATTTCCATTGGTTAGGGAACACCTGCTTGCTTGAATGTGTGGGAGTACAAGGGCTGGCATGACTGCCTCTGCAATGCGACTATGGTGGCTGCATACCCATAGGTGCAACAATCTAGAATGCAATAAGGCAGTGGCCAGGGAGCTTTCACTGAAAAAGTACATTAGCAGCTAAAGCAATTACACCCAACCATTACAAATTATCATCAAAACAAAGCTTTAACTTGTTACAGAAGGAACAGGTGAATGCATAAATTCAGCTATGCTTGCCTTTGCATGATTCGGTGTTTGATCATCTAAACATTTTAGACATGTCATTCCTAAAAGAATGTAGTGCCTATTTATGGTCTGTTTCTATTTTCTACTAGCTTTTGTGCATATGGTGTAAATGAAAATGTCTGCAGGAAAGAAGGTGCCTTGTGAAACAGGTAAGCTGTGGTGGTGCATTTATGATGCGATAGCATTAAAGAGATCGTTGCACACAAATTCTGGTGTTGGAGATATCGATGTTAGCATTGTTTGTTGTCAGCAAAAAATCAGCATTGTCCATGAGTGAAAAATGCAAATAATATAATAATAAACATGATGCAAATAATAAAAATCATGGGTCCAAACCAGAATCAAACTCAGGCATTCTGCATGGCAAGCAGGTGCTCTACTACAGAGTCACGCCAGTGCTTGAAAGTGTTTCAGAAAAAACCCTATACAGGCGCTGTGTAGTGCAAGCAGTCACATTAACGCGTAATATCGCATGGAAGAAGCGTAGGATTTCACAATGAGTGATTAGTTTGAAGACCCACTCATTACAAACTCTCGGGCATAATTAATCATCATCAGCTACAGCATCAACAAAGTGTGTAGCTGCATAGGTTCGTGTATTGCCCTACAGGTGCATAGTGGGTACTTAGATAAGTTGTAAAAGGATGAATAATGGTGTAGTGTGCACTTCGCAGCTGTACTTGCAGTAGGCATTCTAGGTTAGTATAAAAAAAGTCACAGTTTCGCCGCAAGGGCGAAGCAATGAATGCGATAGCAAGAAATTAATGCTATACTAAGTGAGGATCGCCAATGGATACTCTCAGTTTGAACAGCGCTTCTGTTGCAAAGGTGGCCGAAGCAGCGAAAGAAACTAGCGTGCTTCAAGTGTCGAGCTGTGACACTTGATAGTTCGCGCTCATCTTCTGCTTGTTCGTTTAGCGGCGTCCCTTGAGCTCGAGTGGCTTTCGTACGCTGCGTAACATGAGCGCGGACATCACGGTGAAAGCGTGAAACACTCCTCTTCCCCTCAGCACAAGAAAACCGCGCGAGCAGACAGCGGAAGGGCAAGGTTCTCCCTGCGCAAGTATAAGAAGAAGCGAGCGCGCGAGCTGACGACTTTTAAATGCGCCTGTCGTGCTCCTAACGCCATCTCGCTGGTAATGAAGAAACGCTTATAAGCGCAGCCGTCTCTGAGTCCGTCCAGCGCTAAAGGGTGTGTATATAACGCTCGCCGTTACCTACGTGGAGGATCTGCGTTTCGTGGCGTAGTGGCTAGCGCCACTCGCTGCGGAGGAAGAGGTCCCTGGTTCGATTCCGCGCCTCGGAAGCATTTTTCTGAATTCATTTTCTTTGGGGCTTTTATATATATATACATACTTATACATATACGGTGCATGACGGCGACGGCAAAATTCAGCCGAGACTGTCCATATAATTGCTATCGCAATAAAATGGACATTGTTAAACGCACAGACGTTCCTTTCCTCGTGGCATGGTTAAAGTGTCCACCGAGAAGCGAAGCTTGGCTGGCGAACGACGAGGTGGTGTGAATGAGGCCCGATTAAACTATTCCATTTTACTTTTAAAGGTGAAGCTGAATCGTTGTCCAAGTTTTTTGTGCCATTTCATAAATATTTTGTACGTAATCTTGCAAGATTCATTACTACTGTAAAGGACAGACTTCACTCTTTCTATGTCATGCTAAAAGGGCACTAAAGTGAAACAATCAGTCAGTTTATATTGATAAATTTTACTCTGAAAACTCTTAATGTCGTTAATTTCGCCATCATAGCTTTAATAATAGAGGAGAAGTCACAGTCTCGGTTTTAAATTTCATGCTGAAATCTCTGCGTGTGACGTCACAGAAGTGCATTTTTAATATTTTGGCGACATTGGCACAACGAAATTTCCAGAAACTTGGTGTGTTAATTTGGACATTAATGTCGTAAGTAGTGCAACGAAACAGCACAACAGAAAGGAACACAACAGGCACACAGGCGCTTTCTGCTGTGCCGTTTCGTTGCACTACTTATGATGATCAATAATGTCCTAACACCAACTCGCCCAACATTCAACTCTTTGTGGTATGATAAGTCGCTGGCCCCCTCAGAGGACAATGTACTTCATTTCTACCAATTAGGATCGACGTAGGTCTTAGTAGACACCGTAAAAATCTATGAAGTCATGGCGATTGGTGCGGGAACTTCAAGGTGGCGTCACCACACGCGTTTTCTTTTTTCACATTTTCTCGCTCACCAAGCATCTCGCGGTAAGCATGGTGATTTTGGTATTGTGAAAGAGTAGTTTACTAATATGACAGGGATGCAATAGCCGCGCCAATTGCGCCAATTTGATACAATTCCTTATTTTTGCGCCAAGCTGAGCCAAAACCGTGAAATTTGTTAAAATTGCGCCACGCTGCGCCAAAATGCCCGACCAGCTTAAAATTTTCTCAGTTGCGCAAATTTGAGCGATAAATGGAGGCCGCGTTGCTCATCTACAGTGTGGGCATCGTCATCCAATACAGACGCGCAGACCCTAACTCTAACCCCCCGCGAAAGAAAAGAAAAAAGTCAGTTTCACCGGAAGGACGAAGCAATGAATGCGATAGCAACAAATTGTAATGCTATACGAAGTGAAGCTGGCAGCAAACTCTTTTGTATCCGATCTCGCGTAACTCTACAAAACGTTGGTATAAAAGAATGCGGCGATTCCAGGGAAAGATGCTCTTTCTGCACAGTGTCTTCGCAGTGAGAGATGGCTGCCGAGATAGCGCGCGCGCCAGCGATCGCGACACCGGGCCTTTAGAATCAAAGTTCAAAAGTTCCTGCTCGAGCGACAGCCCCCCGCCCCCTCTCGCGTCTTTTCATGCTCGTTCAAGACGGGCAGGGCTTTTCCTCTATGCTTCAATGGCAGGCTTCCCGAGCGGAGTGGTGTTGTCGCATGTGCCCTCCGAGAGACGGAGATGGGCTGGTTCGTTTGATATTAACACAAAACCCAGGTGAAAATTTCCTGCTGGTTTTCTGCTGGTTTGTGCTGGTTTCTGGTGGAACCAGCAGGACAGCTGCTGGTTTCCTGCTGGTTGTACTGGTTCCAGCAGGATGCTTACTGGTCCTCTGCTGGTTCCAGCAGGGTGCTTGCTGATTTTATGCTGGTCCCAGCAGGCATCCTGCTGACTGTACTGGTTCCAGCAGGGTGCCTACTGGTTTTGTGTACTGGTTCCAGCAAGATACTGGTTTTCTCCTAGGATGCTGCTGGAACCACCAAGTAACCTGCTGGTTTTCAGTTGGCTTGAACTGGTTTCTAGCAATGCACATGAAATCGGTGTGAATTAACAGCTGCAAATCGCCTTTCAAGCATCGTTTTCAGCTAGAAATCGCTCTGGCTTGGAATTTTCCATTCCAATCTGGCTGGAAATAAGAACCATTCCTAGCTTGAAATGGCATTTTCAGAGTCGGAAAGTCATGTTTGCAGCTGCAAATTTTTCCAGTTTCAGTTGGGAAATAATGTGCTAGCAGGAAATTTTCCTCTCTTGAAGTACAAAAACAACTCCAGCTGCATTACAGTGCGCTATAAACAAGTACGTACATAGCATGGTGTGCATGCATTCATAAGATCATAATCTTCGTCACACTGCACATAGTGCACATTTTACAACAGAGATCTAAAGTACCCCGTACGGCTGGGTTACAAGAAATATCACCGAAAAAAAAACTCACTTTTATTCAACCTTTCCTGTAGATGTGCGTCCGACCGACACGGCTCATCTTGCTAATGTAAACGTCCAACTAAAGTTTGGTCATACTGAACCGTTGCGCAAACAGGTGTTCACGGCATAGCGGTTACTTCCCTGCGAAAAGGAGCTTCTTGTTATGAACATTCGCCATTCTCTGCCACGATCGGACAGCAGCGAACTGAAGCGAACACCGCCGTAAAGAACGCGGCATTGCTAAGTGAAGTCATTTTTGTTGACATCTCAGTAGCATTAGTCTCGTATCTTTTCTTATAATATAAATACTACATTGTGAAAAAGTTGTATTTTTTATTTACGTGTAACAGCATTATAATGGTGGCCAACACACCGTGTAAATTATAATGACATCGCGTAGCGCCGTAGCTTCGTACACCACATGACGGCTAGTCGTGATGCCTTCTTTGCATGTGTGTGTGCGCTAGTGCAGCGAAGTAGCGAGTTTACTAGCGGAACCTGTGCGGCATTAATTAACATGTAATAGTTTTTGTTCAGTTTCATCTGTGGAAAGTGTAACGAGTCAATAGCAGCATATCCGAGTGGTTTTTGGTGCTGTACTATGCGGCGTCTTGACAGTGCCGATCGAGGGACACCGATTTCCTCAGCTCTCATTTTCTTCCATTTGTCGGTAAGTGTTGCACTTATATATTTCAAATATGATGCGAGCGTTTGTCCCGAACGCTTCTGTGCTTTATTAAGCGCGGTGTCATTGCACCTTGGTGTAGTACGCGATGTATATATATGCGCGAAGCACACATACCGGTTTGTGTAAGGAGTCTTTGTCGTGCAACAAAAAGAATTAACATTGTTGCGCATATGGACGAAAACAACGAAGACCAGTGATCGTGCTTCCCGCTCCGGGTTAGAAAGGGAAAATACGAGGTGAAAATCTCTAACGAGCCGGCCGCTCCTGAGCTCACCTTCACGACGTAATAAACGGCCCCTTCTAGCTTTAACGGCCTCTTGCAAACGTAACACTATGTTAAATCTACTTTGTTGAGTGAATTAATGGCTATGCAAAAGTTTGATGTCTGCAGTCGTGATCTGCATAGGCAATCAAACTTTTATTTTGTTACAGATTGCCTGCGCGTCACTGGGGTGCCTTCAACAACGCAAACACCACTGCTGTGGATCAAGGCCTCCTGCGGATCTCTGTCCAAAAAGATTCAAAATGTCAATCGCAAACTGAAGCCGGCAAAGTGAACTATTTCTAGTGTATACAAAGATTTTTCAAATGAAATATATTACTTCAAATAGACCTTTTCGTGTTATACGTGTTCTTAATGGGATTTTGAAAAAGCTACATCAATGGAACTACAAGCTTTTGAGGGGAACCAACTGCGCTGGAACCAGCAGCTACTGGTTCCGTGGCCTGCTGGTTCCATCACCCACTGGTTCCATCGCCTGCTGGTTCCATCGCCTGCTGGTTCCATCACCTACTGGTTCCAGTAGCTGCTGGGAATGTGCTAATAAACCATCACTACTGGAACCAGTAGCGAACCAGCAGGAAATTTTCACCTGGGAAGTGTTTTATGCCGGGGTCCACCAAGTACTTCCGTCACGGTTATGACGTTGATAAAATGGACGCCAACGGGTGAGAAAGAAAAGAAACTAAGATAAAGATCCGGCGCTGGGAATCGAACCCACGACTTTGCGGCCGCGACGGTACGCGCCAGCCAACTTGGCAGATGACGGACACTCCACGAACGCGCCTTATTCTTTCACATATCCTCTTTCACACAGTGCTCTCTGTTGGCGGTGTAGGTAGGCGGGGCGGAGCGGGGCGGTGCCGCCGTCTGTGAGAGGTAAAAAGAAGTAATTCGTCACGATTGACATTTACTAAGCGCTTACTCCGAGTTTGCGCGCGATATCGGAGGTCATGGTTAAAGCGTCTCGATACCAGCGAGGGACACTGGCCGCGCTGGCGTCGCCGAGGGAACCTGGACGCAGTTACGTTCTTTGCCTCTCGCTTCGTGTTAGCGTGCGCCGTCACATCGGAGTAGTGCAAGTTCCACATGCACCAACGCGATTTCTCCGCCGCCGACTGCTTCGATTGAGAGAGCACCGACTAACAAAACTGCTGCAATACGCGTTGCAAAAAGGACGCGATTTCGACGGCCGAATGTCGTGCCTTGGTGCAGCGAAACAGAGGGCAGAGGGAACCACGCGTTTGCGGCTCAAGCTACGAGCCTCTGCCTCCCGTGTTGCCGAAGCTTAGTGCATGCATGAACACAGGCAGGGGCGTAGCCACGTTAGGGCACACCGGGCCCGTGCCCCCCCCCCCCCCCCCCCGAAATTTTTTTTTTTGCCATAGCATACAGAGCAGAAAATGACACTCGACCACATCTGCCTGCTCGTCCCCACTACAGATCAAGGAGGTGCCCCCCCCCCCCCCCCCCCCCGAAAAAAATTTCTGCCTACGCCCCTGAACACAGGCGTCGGTAACCCATTACTAGTAAGCGCACACCATGCCGCTTCTCTCCTTAATTGACGTTTTGAAGTGGCAGAAGTGCATATCGGGTACCAGTGTTGATTATGAGCTTGTTGATGTCATCTTTACACGCGATTCACGATTCGCTGATTCCAAATATATGTTCACAACTTTAGCTACCACAACGGTTTAATCATGGGTGCATCGACGTCAAACGGTGCTATAGCTGCCAAACACCAATAGACATTGTAGAAGCTCTCATATATCACTACACGATAAGCACAACTTCTGTGAAGACATGTTTCACTTTAGTGTTATACCGATTCCTATGACGGAGGGATCAGCCATGTTTTTTGCTCCAGCCGCGTTCGTCGCACGCGCTCGCGCGCTTTTACCCACGGTAAAACGTACTATGCACAGGGATATGTTACCAGTTTGGACTTTATACGGGAGATGACGGCAAAAAGTCGTCGAGAGTGTCAAATAGTTGCTATCGCAATAGAAAAGGACAGTAGTTCTCAAATTTCCTGATGCTTGTTGTATTGCGTGCAGAACGCTTTTTAAGCCACTTTTGCCGCAGTACACTGTTGTCCTGCGGGAAAGCATACTGAGATTTAGAAGGGGCTATTAGTACTAGCTGTCAGGGACACAGCACATTTTGTTCCTTAATTACTCATTCGTGCACGCGCCGTGTAATTACGAGTACTAGTATGATCGCTGGCGTCTAAAAAAATATTTGCAATCATTTGGAGCTGCTCTGTATGGCGTTTCTGCGGCCTTGAGAAACAACAGACAAAAGCGTATGCCACATTTCTTTTTTCGCTACCCCCACTTGCTCCTGCTTACAGTGTTCTACTCCTGCTTTACGAATCTCCCAAATTTCCAGGTTGCCAGGTTCGCAGGTCCACATTAGCATTGCCAGTGCCTGTCGAATTATTTGACAGGTCCTGAAAATGCTAATGTGGACTTAGTCATTGTTCGCACTGTGGGGTGGCTCAATGCATTGCTTTTATTGAAATAGCAGTGTTCGTGTGCACCTTGCACGAATTAGCTGATGTTGAATGGTTTTTACTTATCTTTGTTTTCTTTTCTAAAAGTAAGCTTTCTTTGTTATACTGCCCCAAATTTGGGATTTCGGGCTAAAAAAATTCAGGTTTTTTTTTTTGCCAGCTGCTCCAAATTTGGATTTTTGTGCTCAAAAAGCAACATTTTGCTGCTCCAAATCCTATTTCGGCTGTTGCACCCCTGATATGAGACAAATCGGTTTTCTCTTTAGTGTTCCTTTAAATTACAACGTTTGGTTATGAACTGGAGGTTGCAAGGCACTGTCTGAGGTGTGTTTTACCAAAAGAACTTTTCAAGCCAGTTCACAAGTGGAGGAGTTGCAAGAAATTGAACTAGCCTATTACCATGCCACCAGGAGATAAGCTTCACTGCCCATGCAGACACTTTGACACTTTGTTGTTTGTGGTTATGCGGAGGAAGAGACGCTTATTTCTGCAGCCCAGTCGGGAGCATGGCGCAGATGACACTTTGCCTCTAGAGTTCCTTTCCTACCCTCTCCCATGTACAGTCAGCAAGCTTAACTCAAACGCTCCCCAGCGTGTCCTGAAACAGTTTGATTCATGCCAGCGCTGCGTAGCTTTGGGTTTTGTTACTGAGATATTACCAATCCATGCCGACATACTATCCAAGCATACCGAGGTATTATCTCGGCAACAGCGCCCAGCACTTCGCGGCTGGCATCAGTCAAACCAGTCCAGGTCACGCTGCAGGGCATTCGAGTTAAGCTTGCCGACGACTGTACAGTAGCCAAGGTACACAGACCTAGTTCACTGTAACAGAGGGCGTGGCTGAGGCACAACCTACTGAAAAAGACCAGGTAGTGCTACTAAGCTCATCTATTACTAGACATTTGGAATTTAACACAACTCTAGCTTTTTGCTTGTCTCCCAGACTCCAGACCAGTGTCTCCCCTTAAACGTACATGAATTACTTTTTGTCACCGTTCACCTTTTCTTATTTGGTATATGCAGTGTGACTGACCTCATACCTTAAATATCTGACCTACTCATCCATAGTTCACAGCATACACTTTTGAAGTGAGTTTATCATGACTTGAGTGTGGCATAAAATGAAGCAGGTATGTGTCAGTGAATTCTGGCTTTCAGTGCCTTATGTATTTTTTAGATGATTCCCACAGACCAATGGCACAACTTTTGTTCACACTACCTTGTATCAAAAAAGTATTAACTGTGAAACTGAGTAGTCAGGCCTAAGCAGACCTGTGCTGCACCAGCTGCTCACCGCCGTTTCTGTGTGCACACCAGCTGCTAAAGTTGACTTCTGCTGCTCACTCTTGGGTATGGGTGAAAGAAACTCTGTGACAAAGGCACGAGTTTTCAATGACACTGAGCAGTTTGCTGTTGTGTAGTTTGCTAAAACATGGACGCAGGTAACAAAGAGGTTAAGCTAGGTTGGAATTCTCAAGTATGCACTTGCGCACTTGAGAAGTCAGCGCAATGATGTTGCAAAGAGGAAAGTGATGTCGGATGTTTTTCATGGGAAGGATCGTTAAGATAAAAAACATGTGCAGAAATAGCTTTACTTTTTACCACAAGACATCTTACTTCTAATTATAAATCGAATAAGCTTCTATGTAGCGCACTTTCAGCGTAATGAAACTTGGGCTAAATTGAAGTGTGTTTATTTCACATTTGTTTCTTTTCTATAAAGTGTTCACATTTGCTATGTTTATGCATGATGAAGCTGCTGCACGCAACCGGAAATCAGATGACATTATTCACCGTGCGACATTGTCTGTTTCTCTCATTTCCCTTACATGTGCTCTTTGTGTTGCATGATAACTTACTAGCCAGAACCCATTCATAATGGCATAAAATCATGTTCCACATGTATAGCAGCAGACTAGACTAATGACCATGGTAGAAAATGCGATGGTGGTGAGCAGAGCCACCACTGCACATAAGTATTGCAGTTTCAAAGACTGCACAAACAGTCTTGCTTTTTCAGTAGTCCCCTTGCATGCACCATTTCTTCACACGCTTCCCCAGTTGAATAATTTTGCTTTCGTTCTATCCTTGTGCACATGATTATTGTAGCATGCTCCCCCACATGGTCACTTTGCACAGTTTTTCAGATTTATCAGTTTTTACCGTTCCTGTGTTCTATCACCAGACCACCCTCTCTACCATTCGGCATATGGTTCTTGCAATATCTGCTACATATCACTAAAAGGATGTGTAAGAAATGTTTATTTGTCTTATCCTATCAAACCAGTAACAATAAATAACCAAGAAGTGATATATAGCAAATGAAAGCACAAAATTACAGCGTGTAGCAATGCCCACCGCTTCTCGCATCTCTGGGCTCCCTGCGCCAAATAAGTGCAGGGAGCCCATGGATTTGGCACAGCAGAACCGTGGTGCAACTGCTCACTGGAAAGCTTCAAATGGAAGTTGGCACTTTGGCCACTTTTCCAGAGTCCTAGGTCACTCAGTGACATACTCTGCGACATTGCAGGCAGTGCGTGTTGTGCCAGGCATTCATGTATTTTATGTTTTAAGCACGGCTTTCTAGAAAGGAAGGGTGCATGGTCTTCCGTTTGAAATTTAGACCATTTTTGCACCAAGCAGCTGTTTCATACATTACAGACGTGACTGCCACTGAGCAGTGCTACAAGCTGCATCCGTCCCAGTGAAATGGCACCTAAATTCCCATTCGCTGCAATGCCATGTCACATGTGGGCCTTGATAAAGCAGAGAGAGGAAGAGGGAGCACTTGTTGCTGTACTGGCACACCAGGTGCCGCAAAAGAGAAGGCACCGTACTGCTACCAGCAGTGTATTTTTTGTCCATGGTCTAAGAACTGGCTAACCTCCCTGTCTTTCTGCTTGTTTCAATGTATAATAAAATAGAATAAATTCAAAAGAAGTTCGTGATAGCAAGTTTCGAACCTACAACTCCACGCTAAGAAGCCGAGTGTCTTAACCACTGTGCTAAACCAGCGCCTCCTAAATAGCAGGCCTGTGCACTCTGCTTTATGACATCATGCTACATGGAAATTTTTATGTCACTGCTTTCATCACGCTGGGCTTCACAGTGGAAATTTCAGTCCAAGTAGCATGATGTGGTAAAGCAGAGTGCACAGGCCTTCCATCTAGGAGGTATTGTGTGGTCTGTATCATCCCCCCTCACCCCCACTACGGTTACCCTAGCTGCTGCGTGCACCTGCCAGCCTCGGTAACTGCCTCTGCTTCTTTGATCTTTGATGTCGGTAGCATGTGGCATTGGCACCACAGCCTGCTGCTGCTTGCTGGCTCAGGTGTTCAAATGTACCGAAGTGGTGGCGAAATTGTTGAGCGTCTGCTTCCAATGTAGGAGGTACTGGGTGTGATTCCCAGTGCCAACCAGAAACCCACCGGTTTTTTTCTAAGGGGTACCCCGACCTTGCACTCGGTTGTTTATGGGTGCTCATCTCAAAAGGTGGCCCCATCAGGATCTGTAAAAGCCTCTGAGCACACCGTCACCCACCACGGCCTTGGTGAAATAGTGAAGCATCCACTGCTGCTGTGGGAGGCAGGGAATTGCTGCTACTAGGTACCTACCGGTAAAATAGGTACTTACAAGCGCGCTTCGGGCCAAGTGCTCGGCAGAACGAAGTTCCTAGTCATTTGGGAGGGCACCGACCCTTTGAGAAATTGGTGGAATGGGGCCGTCCGACCTAAAAATAAGATCATCCTCCCAGTCTCTTTTTTTTTTTTTTCGCTTCTGCATTCACAACTCATAAGTGCTTAGGAGTTCTTCAGATCTTTTTAACTTGTTCATGCTTTACCAGGTGGAGATAGTCTAACCACTTTAGATTTCTTAACAAACTTCTCAAGGCAGAATAATTATTGGAAGATTTTTCTCAAGCACTGGCTGCTAATTTAGTGCACCCTTCATATAGAACTCATGTTGTTAAACACTGGTCTTAGAAAAAAAAACAGGAAAATAGTTATTCACTTGAAAAAAAATATTTTTGTATTATACAGGTACTGCCACATGTGCTGACCAACATTTAATCTCACAGGTATTTTGGTAACAACAATTTTTAGCAATCCGGGGAGCTATCTTTTGTTTGAAAAAAAAAAAAATGCAGAAAAAGGGCTCTTATAATGTTGCTTTGCTGCTGAACAACGTATGCTGTCTCTAAGCAATCTGATTATATCCTTGGTGGCTACTACTAAATATCTTGCAAATCTATTTCAGTATTTCTTGTTCAATCCGATTAAAAATGAGCCTTGCTGGTTTTCTTGAAATTTTCTCAAAAAATGAATTTCGGGCTTTTTCAATCTTATGTGATTTTAGGAAAGTAGAGAGGACTTTCAAATTTGTAGGTGCGAATTTGTAGGTCCAGGGTTCTGCCAAAGAACATCCCTTTGAGCAGGGATTTAAATTAGTCAACAAATCGCTAGGCATCTCAGCTTTCTATAGTTTCTATAAGAAAGAGCTCCACTTTTTGTTCGGGCCTCCTCCATTTTTTCTTTTGTGTATACCAAGAAAAATGGAATCAAACTTAATTGAATTGAATAGTTAGAAACAATTTCCCAAAGTATGTTCTAAAGTGTTAATTGGAGAGAATTGTAAGCATCTGTGCATTCCAAACTACTGGTACTTTTTCCACGGCTATAGTTCAATGTGGAAAGTAAAGGTGGAGGGAAAATGCTAAGGGAATGTAAAAATTTTCCACAGGAACTGAAAAGGAGGCTTTGATAGGAAAGAGCTCCAGTTCTATAACAAGGAATGTCCTGAGCACAACAGCATTTTTGTTTCGGAAGATACACATTTGCTAGAGTTTGACTTTGCAAGGATGCACAAGTTTGCTGACATATACTACTAAGTTGTGTCACTTCCTCAACTTTACAGTAAAAGGCAAGACAGTTTTGTCAAACGCTAATGAAACAGGCAAGCTTTGGTGGGATGTGTTGAACGCTTTTCTTTGTTCTTTTACTGCAGCACTCGCAGCATGTAAGAGGCAATCAGGTATGAGTTGCCACAAGGCAAGACATTCCGACTTTAAAGCTGATGGGTAATATTACTTTCTGCAGAAGTCGGTTACAGCCAAGAAGGTGGAAACATAAAAAATGGGGAAGCTGCTCTCTGAAATGAGCTTTGTTATAAGGTAGTTCACTTAATGATAAAAATGCAAGCTGTTTAACTATCTGTGTCTTCACTTTCCGTGTACAGTGACTGGTTTCTCCTTTTCATTACTCTCCCAGAAGAGGTAGGTGCAGACTTCGGCATTACACTTTCAGTCTTTTCTATCAACTCCGGAAAAAGCTCTTTCTTTTCTTCTGCTGTACAAACTAGGCTTCCAAATTCAAATGTATGCATCTTCTGCCTTTCTTCAGCACTCATCTCATGTAGAGGTACTGGCTCATCATCTAAATCTGCTTCTGGGCTTTGTTCCTGGCCCAAGTTTTCAGATTCATTGAATGATGGCATGGTGGTATTCGTCACATCTTCAGTACCCAAGAAGCCTGAAATATCCAGTGGCGATGACTGCTGGCGAGGATCAAGAGCTTCAGCTAATGGATCTCGAAGTCCAAATCGCTTGCAGAAACTCTCAGTCTGAGGGTTGACATGGGGCTTCACTCGGCCAGGGCTACGTTCAGATCCTGGCATATATACAGGAGCAGTATGCTGAAAATTTAGAGGAACCTGCAAGTCACTGCCACAGGTTGCTGCAAGCTTTTCTTTCTCTTCTTTTGTAGGTGTGAACTGCCACCTGGATGATAACAGTAAATGAAACGGCTTTAAGTTACTATATTTAGCTACAATGAAGCATTGAAAATGCAGTTAGAGCTACTTACCGTTGACTACAACCTGGTCCAGGCATGTAGTGATTCTTGGAATCAATTCTAAGTAAATGGTCAGTTAACTGTAGCACACACAGCCACTCTAAATCATAGCTAAGCCTTGGAGGCTCGTCAGTTTCTGTTGGTATGTCTAAAGTCTGAAAAAATAGACAAAGATGCAACAGATTAATGAGGGTGAAACAAAGCACTGCTGAGTTGTGTCTTACTTGGAGAAAGTCTCGCTTGGGTAAACATTTGTCCAATGCCAAGAACTTTGTACATGTTCCATCCTGTTCCACAGTACAAATGTATTAATGCCATAGAAGGTTAAAAAAATTTGAATGTAAACTTGCCTCATGAGTGACTACTGCGGCAAACTTGCAATGAAGATGTGCAGCAAACCAGTATTTTGGCTTCAGTTCTTGTAACAAGCTCTCAGTTGGGCGACAGCCTAAGGTGTTGGTCTCAACTTCTGCAGCAAAGAACTTCTTTTGCTGCAACAACTTTGCCTTGTTCCCATAGTTGTAAATTCCACGTGGCCAGTCATGTGAGACTATTATGTCAATGGGCTCTGCCAGCTGTAAATATAAAGGTCCTTTTAAAAATATTTGTAATTCAGTAATATCAAGTAAAATACAATGCTATAAACACATGCAGTCTGCTTTACTCAATTGTTCTGAAATAAATTCTTACTCAGATGTGCCATGTATTTTAATTATTCAATATGAAGTCAGTGTAAAAATTGTGGAGGATATCAAGAAATATCAAATAACAATGCTTAAATCAATATAGGCCTTTTTTTAATCCTTTCTTTGAATGAAGAAAGAAAAACCTTGCAAATGCTAAATGCTATATTATGGTCATTGCATTTGTGTGTCAGAGAGTCCAGGTATCTAAATCTTGCCAAATATTAGCATAGCATGTCATACTGGGATCAGGAGGTTGAGCTCTTTCTCACATACATGTAAATGTGCATCTTGGTCCTTATCGAACATAAAGTGCTGGTTTTGAATGTGTGTAGGATGCATGGCATGCCAGATGATGAGGTTTATGTTTGACGCTGCAGCTATCACTGATGTTTGGACACATTCTTATATGGTATGTTAAACATTTCAAGGGCTTGTTTCTCTTTCATTAAAAAAAAAGAGAGAGAGACCACAGAAGACTTAGGTTGTTTTCTTGAATACTGTTACTAGTCATTTTTCAATACCTGCAAAACTTTTGCACCAACACCATATTGATTAGGCAAGCTAATTGAAAGGCAACTAACATAAATACTATGGCACTTCATTTCCAAAACACAATGCATTTCAGGACTCTGATCACTAGCTTACATGGATGTGAACTTGCACGAAAGCAGAGCTTCCTGTAAGAAACTATGTAAACGAGGTTACAATCTGTACAGGCCCTATGAATTTGAACAAAATTAATGCAAGTATAAAGGTGAAAACAAATGTTGGGTTTAGTACTTACAAAGACAGACAATCCTCAGAAATTTATGGTGAAAGAGAAAGGTAGGGACAGCTGGCAGTTATTGGTTGAAAGGAGGATAACTTTCAATAAAACATTGTATATTTTAGGGGTTACCTTAACTATTTATAAGCTCAGCTGAAGGATCAGTTCTGAAAAATATCCACTGCAATTTGTTTTTGTCCTGCGCTGCAAACTGCTATGCATTAGGTTAAACTCACTATTAATTATACTTAAGTTGGGGTTGTGCTTTTTCAAGTTTTTCAAAGAAGTTCTGTCAAGCGTCATAGCAGTGCTATTTGAATGTGACTTTTTTATTGGCGCATAAATACAAAACTTTCATTTTATTTATTAATACTGTAAGCCTTGAAAGGTTCACACAGGAGTACACACACAAAACACAGTATAGGTGTAGCATTTTATTAGTTGGTTGATGCAGTTTAATGTACCAAAGCAACTCAGGCTATGACAAGACTTCATAGTGGAGAACTCTGGGTAATTTTGATCACCTGGGGTTTCACGTGAACTGACATCGCACAGTACATGGGACTCGAGCATTTTGCCTCAATCAAAATGCGACCACAGCCGCTAGGATCAAACCCACATCTTTCAGGTTAATAGCCGAGCCCCCTAACCACTAAGCCACCGCAGCCGCTCATGTAGAATTTTATTAAACAGTGGATGCGTGAAGTTCAGAAGCAAAAACAAAAGGTACGATAGGTACACCATGTAAGCTGAAAGAGCAGTCAATAATACAAAGGAAAAGTCAACATCTGCTACCCGTGGAATATACTGCAAAGGAAAAGAAAAAAAGGCAGGTCAAAGCATGCAAAAGGAGAGCACAAAAAAGTATGAAGGGTGATTCCACGAGAGATTGAACATGCATGTCCAGTCGATATTTTTGTTTTGTCTGGGTTTTTTATATGTTATGTGGGTGTATTCGAAGGTCATGGAACCGCAGATCTCATTTCGAAAAAACGATCCCAGCGCGTCAAAAAAATATTTGAAGATGGCCGCGCGGGCGTCTCGCTATTGCTCACCGCAACATTTCCCGATTTCGCGGGCGAATTTGAGGCGCACTATAAACGTTGTGTCGAAAGTTTTTTCTACAGGTTTTAATACGCATCATTCTGAGTTACATCCATACTTTCCTTACGCTGTCCGCAAAATGCAAAAAATATGAAAAAATGGCAAACTCGGCCCAAATAAAAAAAATTTGCTATCTTCCAAGCGCCTTGGCGCGTTTCCTATTTTATTCAGAAACTTCAAAAATGTGTCAAATATAGACAAATGTCCATTAAACATTCCTGCAAAAGATTGTTTTTCTAGAAGCAGCGTGAAAGATGAAAAAAATAGTTAAAGAAGTGAGTTTTTTCAAAAAAGCGAGTTTTCAAAAAATAAAATAAAAGAAACTCCGGTCCCAATTTTAACCAAACTTTTGGATCGAAACCCGCTTACTTCAGTCAAAACATGGTTTTAATATTATGTGTCCTCATTTGCTTTGTTCACGAAATATAGCGGGCCAAAGTAGCCCTTCCTGGGCGCACTGGCTTCGGTGCTGCGATGACTCCTTTCGGCTTGTTAACACTTACACTCTTTCTTAAAAAAGGGGAAAAAAAATATAGAAGGGAATGGTTGACACAAATTAAGGAAGGCTTACGTGCTTCTTCTATTGTGGCAAGAAGAGAAAACCTGTTTTCTGCTTTGTATTCTTGAATGCAAGACAGAACTCGAGACTTCTTGTGGGGCTCGAACAAGTTTATTGGGTGTTCTTTGCAGTTACTACTCAAAAAGGTTTAATCGCCGTCAGCTGGCTAGCGGAAGTTCTCGAAACGGACAGCACATATCCGCTTGACTGATCGCGCGCACACATCCACACATGCCATGACTGAATTCCCGGCACACGCGGCACTGACTTCCACTCCACTGACTTCTGCTGACGATGCTCCTCGATGGCTGCAGCAGGCGCATGAAGCAGGGTCACATTCTTGAGCTTGTCGCTAAGTTGTGAGACCATCTCATGCGCCGACTGAATGGATTCGGTGCATCCAGACCTCAGGTTGTGCAAGGACGCATGATGCTTAACGAGTCCACCCACACCGTCACAGGCGTTCTTGCCATGGCCGGTAGCGGAAAATATCCACCTTGCAGACGTGAACTTGGTGCGGCACAACTCATACAGTTGATACCTATTTTTAAAATGGCTTGCTGCGCCATCACTGACGTAGGTTACGTTACAGTAGATGGGCGCTTTCTCATCCAACATCTCGTGCACTTTGCCTAGGGCGCAACAGGCGTGCGCTGCGTCGTGGTGCATGTCGTCGCTTATGATGGCGAAACTGTGTGTGGCTTTCCTTGTCGTGGCAACACAGGTGAAGATGGAGATTTGCTTTTTATGCCAATGGTACGATTGCGTTTCGTTTGGCAGCAGGACAGTCCAGTTTTCAGCAAAATCAAAATGGACAATGCTCCCACGCTGCTCGCACATCTTTGCTTCATGAATAGCCGCTGCTTGAGTGCGGCGTATGTAATTGTGCGGGATCCATTTGGTCACCGATTTGACGAGCTCTTTTAGGAAAAGGGTTGGAGACAACGTCTTCTTTATCAAGTCACCGCTTTCCCATACGGCAAATGTGATCTCGTCCTCGTCAACCATTCCCAGATTAGCCAGAGTGAGGCTTTGAGTCCATGGGCAGCGCTCGCACTCACCTAACATACAATCTGTGGTTTGAGAGCCGCAAAGACATAGTTCTTTGATGCCTTCCAATGACATTTCTATACCAGTTGCATTCTCAAGTGCGGAGACACAAAGGTTTGTATTAGTGCAATAAACGCAAACGCAAACATCTTGTTGCGGTGCCAGCACCACAAATTTTGGATGCAGGCTGTAAAACTTTGACAAGGCAATGGCAGTTTCGGGGTGAGCGGCTTTGAAGATATGGAAAGTCTCACGAATCGAACGTGTCATGAACCGCTTTGAGACGTATTCTGTCTGGCCGTTCGTGATGACGGACACAACGTCCTTCTTATTCGGGCTCTGCCGAGAGCACCCAAGCTCGTCCTTAAGGGGAGACGCGGGTCTTTTTTTTATTTCTTTTATTAGCTGGGTGAACTGAACGAAATTTAACAAACTTATTCCATTTTTTCTGCAGATTCCAAATCTATAATTAGAATTTTGGTAGCTGCATTAGTACAAAAGATGTGCAATCTCTAAAAGCATATTTCTTACGGGAATTTTTGGCAACTTTGCTTTGTCAAACACAGAAACAAAGTATGTGGCAAGGCTGCCAGAGAGCTGGTTTAGCCGGTGATGCTAATCCGATTGTCTTCAACACACTTTGAATGCAAAATAAATAGACGTAAATGTGAGTGAAATTTTTTTGCTGCATACTATTTCTGATAATCGAGAATGATAATTTCGTGAACAACATTATAAGAAAATAAATAGAATCACCGGCTAGACCAGCTTCCTGGCAATCTTGCCACATACTTTGTTTTTGTGTTTGACGAAGCAAAGTTGCCAAAAATCCCCGTAAGAAATATGCTTAAATATGTGTTAGAAATTGCATATGTTTTGTTCTAATGCAGCTATTAAAAATCTACTTAGAGATTTCGAATCTGCAGAAAAAGCTGAATAAGTGTATTAAATTTTATGCCATTCACCCAACTTTTAAAAAGCCATTTTTTAAGACCCACGTCTCCCCTTAATGAAGTAGTCGAGCGCCGCCTGTACATCGGATGGGCTTAGCCTTGACCTCGTGTACGGATCAAAATCTGGCCATGTACCATACTTCTCTCGCCAATTTCGAGCCTTTCTGAGCATGTACATTGTGACGGCTGGGATTGCCTCTTGAACGCGTTTGTTTTCAATTTCTGGTGGCATGATGGTTAAGAGACGGAGACGCTCTCGATAGGAACTTAAAGCCTCGTACGCTTGCTTCAAGCTGTTTAACCATCCAGCGCACGAACGGCACTTTCTCACTGATGGTTCAGGGGTGCTGACGCTTCCGTATGCAGTGCTTAAAGTTGAACGGATCTTTGTCACCACGACGGATTCAATCTGGGCCTGTTTTTTTTCCCGTAAGATCGCCTGCTGCGTTTGTGAATGGTAGATAGGGGCTTCAGTGGTGAAACACCAGTAGTGAGGTGGATGTACCTGTTCAAGTCGTCAATTGCTTCTTCTTCCTGAAGAAATGTATCGTCTGCTTCGTCGCGGTTCTCACTTGATGAAGAGCTGACTTCCTTGAGGCGCGTAAAACAGTGCTGGCAAACCTCGTCGGTGTCACGAATATCTTTAGCCTCTGGCAGTAGCTTCCGTAGGGACGCAACATCCAAGACGTTTACGCAACGAAAATTTTTATTCTTGGCAATCTTCTTCTTGTGAACGCGTAAATAATCCGCACAGAATACTCGGACTGAGCTGTGAGCCCCATGCATCGCGTATTGTAACAGGCACACCAAGTCGAGACGTTTTACTGAACAGTGCCGCACTCGTTCTGTCGCTTCTTCTGCGCCGCTGTCGTGACTGAATTTTCAGGAACGCCTCGCGGTTTCACGTTTTATGAAGAGGGTTGTCTAAAGTTTTTGCTGTGATAACGTGTGGCGCACGCTCGTTGTCGAAGGACAAAGTCCGTCTGGCGCCACCAGTGACCTATGCAGTGCTCTATGCCAACCGCGAAGGTCGTATTTCGATGGTGGCAAAGTGCTAGAGGCCCATGACCTTATAGACAGGTGCACGGTAATGAACCCCAGGTGGTCAAAATTTTCGGAGTCCTCCACTACAGCGTGCCTCATGATCATATCATCGTTTTGGGGCGTAAAACGTCACCTATATGCCGTTCTCGGCGTGGGAAAGCACGTTAGCAACGTGCTGACAAAACATATTAAATTAGACAGCTTCCGTAGCTTCTGGAACAAACATGCAGCGCTTTATGTTTTCAAACAGCTGAAACGCAGGGGTAAACGTCGAGGTAATACAGGAAATCGTTATCTGTGAGCGACGCGGAAAACTAAGTGAACGGCTTGGGCAATGACTGTGTAACTTTTTCAAAAGCTTACCTGCACACGTTGTGCACCGCACTATGCGGTTGAAGGTTCCCGTATCCATTGCAAGGGGAGGAAGGGTAGCAGGCAGTGAGAAAGCACCTTCGTAACGGCACAAATGCTGATTATGGACGTCGTCAGTTACGGATAAGGCTGCCTTGGGGCCGCTTTACTGTGTGCGCCAGGCGGGTTTTGGCAAGGTAATTCAAAACAAGCGCTCGCGGTGCTTCGCAGGCTTTTGACAAGAAAAAAATAATGGCGTAGGTTGAGGTTCTAGGCTGCAAACTGGTTACGCGCTATCACATTAGTGGGCGGCAGTTCCCCACCCCGCGCACGCTAGACACAAATAAAACCTCAGGATACATTTTTGTTCGACACAAGCTACCAGAGTGAAGTTCTTCTGCAGCAAAAAATTGCAACTGTTGATTAAGGTACAATACCGGCTCACAAACAACTAGCAAGGGCAATGAGGCAAGCACCCTCAGCAAGGACTACTTTGGCCCGCTATATTTCGTGAACAAAGCAAATGAGGACACATAATATTGAAACTGTGTTTTGAATGACGTAAGCGGGTTTCGATCCAAAAGTTTGGTTAAAATTGGGACCGGAGTTTCTTTTATTTTATTTTTTGAAAACTCGCTTTTTTGAAAAAACTCGCTTCTTTAACTATTTTTTTCATCTTTCACACTGCTTCTAGAAAAACAATCTTTTGCAGGAATGTTTAATGGACATTTTTCTATATTTGACACATTTTTGAAGTTTCTGAATAAAATAGCAAACGCGCCAAGGCGCTTGGAAGATAGCAAACTTTTTTTATTTGGGCCAAGTTTGCCATTTTTTCATATTTTTTCCATTTTGTGGACAGCGTAAGGAAAGTATGGATGTAACTCACAATGATGCGTATTAAAACTTGTAGAAAAAACTTTCGACACAACGTTTATAGTGCGCCTCAAATTCGCCCGCGAAATCGGGAAATGTTGCGGTGAGCAATAGCGAGACGCCCGCGTGGCCACCTTCAAATATTTTTTTGACGCGCTGGGATCGTTTTTTCGAAATGAGATTTGCGGTTCCATGACCTTCGAATACACCCACATAACATATAAAAAACCCAGACAAAACAAAAATATCGACCGTACATACATGTTCGATCTCTCGTGGAATCACCCTGAAGAATCTATCTTCATACAAAAAAGCACGAATAAAAAGCACGTACACAGAGCCATGAACATACATGAATGCTTGTTCAAAAAGTCAGCAAAGTGAATATGCAACAATGATAAAATTATAAGTTAGCAAATTCGAAGGCTCACGTGAATGCTGATATGAAATTAGAAATGGGAAAGCTGAAATGAATAAGTTGACAGATTGTGAAGGGACATTGTCACTTGTCAAGGAATTGCAGACATCCTCTATGGTCGCTTCGCAGCTATGGCGTTGGTTGCACTGCTAAGCGTAAGATCGCAGGTTCAATTCCCGGCCATGGTAGCCACATTTACATAGAGCCAAAATACAAGAATGCCTATGTACTTAGATTTATGTGCACAATTAAAAAAATCGAAGGTGGTCAAAATTAATCTGGAGTCCTTTACTATGTAATGACTTATATCCAATTATGTCATGGTTCTTGGATGTAAAACCCCAGAATTTAAAGGGGTCCAAAACCACGCCTTGTACTTGGTGGAAAAACACATACTGCAAAAAGCAGATGCTGGTGTGAACAGCTCAACCAAATCTTGCAGTTGTGTGCAGCAAGGAGAGTTTACAAGCGGAGCGTGAAGTCGCCACTTTCTCATGTGCCATCTCTTCATAGAAAGTCCTTCCCTCACTCTCTTTGAAAGGCTGGTGCCAGCTCTATTTCATCACAAAGCGGATCGCTGCTATTGGCCAATAGCTGACATAAATCAAAAGCAGCATTCGGATCAGATGCGCTTCTCGCCACAAGGTGCAGCCACAGGCCAGCACCGTGCTCTATAGTGTGCTAAAATTACACAGTAGCAACACTAGTGTGCACAAGAATCACACCAGAAGTGAGCGAATGCATTTGCTGACATGCACTGATGTAGCTTCTCTCCTCCATGTCACCCCTCCCTGTATAGCTTCCAGTGCACTCACTGGGGTGAAAGGAGAGAAAAGGCGCTTAAAAGCATGCAACCATGGGCGTCAGCAGGATTTTGTCGTGCAAAGGGTGGGGAGGGGGCTGGTGGAGCTTGAGGGGCAGGTGCTGGTGTGGCTTTGGGTAGAGAGGCCCCCTGTGCACCCCCCTGAGACACTAAGTGTGCGATAAATTGCTGTAACTCTACTCGTACTTTGGGGATTAAAAAACAATGTTTGCGGCAATCGGCTCGTAACGCAATAGACTCTGATATTGTGGTCACTTGATGATTACTTGTATAAGTTATTCAGGATCCCTTTAAATAATATTTTCTTTTAAATTTTAGAGCTTGCTAAAGGAAAAAAAAAAGAAAAGAAAAGTACCTAGTATGTCACAATGCAAAATAGGATCTATTATTAGGTTCAATATGATTTGCTCTACTGATTTGACACCTGGGGTGCATCATGTAATCAGCTTCCTCCATCAATCTAGTGCTGGTATACGTGATTAGGTGCAAAAAGCCATTATGCTGTCACGTCTTGAGTTGTTGTCTCGAGTCTTGAGTTGGCGGCGTCTTCGATTTCTTCTGCTTCAACTCATGCGCTATGCCATGCGGCTTTCCGCGCTGGTTGTACTGTGCCGCTGTATTGTTGTTGGGATGTCTCACATGTGCTGCGCTGTGAAGGCGCGCATATATTTTCTTTTTCTGATGAACAGACTTGGCTTGGATTGTGGCGGCAGTGCTAAAATAAACTCATAGACTTCGATTACAGCAAAACAAGTCTTCTGTAATCGTATAATACGGCTTCATTTAAACGCTAGCGCACTGAAAATGACTGTTACATTCATTACAATAGTGTTCAGCGAAAATAAAGTAATCCTACAGAAATCACATGTGCTTTCGGTTTTAATTTTTACTGGCACTACAATCGTCATCGCGTCCACCAACCAGTGTTGTGGGCATGTTTCACGCCAATGGAAGAAGACTGAACGCAGATCGAAAAATTCTGTTTTAAAAATTTCTGCTCACTTTCCAGAGAAACCGCTGCAAGGCTGGACACTTCAGACGGTACGCTTTCTATTGTGGTACAAAATAGAAAAGCGATGAAGGACGGTAGACAGTCCCTTTAAATATTTTCAGTGCAGCTTTCAAACTATAAAGCTGTATTCTAATATCAACCTAACCAGTCTTGCAAGCAGCTAATATTATGGAGGGGGTAACTCAGATATTTTTCTACGTAAAAATGAAGTTTACTCGAATGTGTGTGAACAGAAATTATTCATATCGATGTCCCATTTCAATGACCTTGCTATTGTGACACCTAGACATTTTACTGGGTCAATTTGGTGCACAGAAGTATTGATGAATTCATATTTTAAGCTTGAAGGTACTTTCTTATGAGCTATGGTCATACACGTTTTTCTTATGTTCATTTTATATACCATGTGTTGCACCTATCAACAAAGTTTTCTATAGACTTCATCTACACTACACTCTAGAACTATATCTGGTCATCAGCTGTTTTAACACAACTTTAAAGGGGTCATGAACCACTTTTCCAAGTAATGATCTAATGGCCTCAGTATCGGAGTGTACTGCCTCCCGAATCGATTGCCGCAAAAATTTCTCGAATCCGTCAAGAATCAGCGGAGTTACGGGGGTTTGGCGCACGCTCCCAGCGCTTTCTCTCTTTTCTCGTGCCGGCGAGCGCACTGGAAGCTAGACAGGGAGGGATGGCATGGGGGAAAGAAGTTACGCTAGCGCGCGTCATGAAACGCGATCGCTCTCCCGCTGTGATTCGCTTGCGCGAGTGCGGCTACCGTGTACTGAGGAGTGCGGCGCCGGCAAGTGGCGGCACCCCGCGGCAAGAAGCGCATCTGATCCGAACGCCGCTCTCGATTTACGTCGGCTATCGGCCAATAAGCATGCTATGTCTCTTGCGACGTACAGCGGACAGACGCCCCGCCCACCGACGAGAGTGAGAACCGGCCTCTGTTTGAAAAGAGGGTGCCTGGGAAAAAAAGAGGGTGGCCATTACGCGGCGCGCACGACTGTAATATTTGGCAGAGCACTTCATAGCCGTGTCAGCTTTCCGCAGGATGTGTTTTTTCAATCAGCCCAAGGGGTGCTTCATGACCCCTTTAAATCATGAAATTATTGGTCGAAAGCCTTATTGTTAGCCCTGGCTCTGAACTAGATGTCATTAATACTATTCGCCCAGAGATCGGGCTACAGATGACAGCACCGTCGCTACGTTAGTGTGCATAGGCGGTCGGCGGCGCATATACAAATGTACCCAGCTGCACTTTGTTGTGAGTGGTTTGAGCCGATTGTCAGCGAATAAAATGAGTTGACTGCAGCCTACTCGTAATATGTACTCGTGGATTGAAATGAGACAATTTAGGGCTAAGTAATGCACATACTTTCGTTTCCACCGTCCTCAGTTTGGGTCGTATTGGCGTAAATTCAACTCAAACGCGTAGATCAGAGCCAACATTATCTTTAGAGACCAGATTCGTTGCGACATGACGTGGTTATCTCAAGCAATTGCGCATACCAGTTGTTATACTAAAAATTTGATATCGCATTTGAATCCATGAGTACTGTATATTCTCCATTGCTAAATTAATGCACGAAGCCTGCCGAACGTTAGTATTACTTGTGAGAGAAGCGCAATCTGCCAATGCTCGCCCTCGGCGACAGTTTGTGTTTTCGCACTATATGACGTTTTTTGTTGTTATATTTTTGTACCTGTGTTCTGCCTACTACGCACTGTTGTTGTGCGACTGAACTAAATGAGTATCTACTTCTTGCTCATCTGGCTACTAAATAGCACTTGGTGCACTATGTGCACGAATACGCATCCGCATTTTATTGCGTTATATGAACAGTCTCGGCTGGTTTTTTCCGCCGCCGTCATGCACCGTATATGTATAAGTATGTATGTATATATAAAAGTCCCAAAGAAAAATAATTCAGAAAAATGCTTCCGAAGCGCAGAATCAAACCAGCGACCTCTTGGTCCGCAACGCGTGGCGCTAACCACTACGCCGCAAAGCGCAAGTCCTTCAGGTAGCTAACGGCGAGCGTTATATACACACCCTTTGCCGCTGGCAGGACTGTGAGACATCAGCGCTTATAAGCGTTTCTTCATTACCAGCGACATGGCGTGAGGAGCGCCCTTAACGGGTGCATTTAAAAGTTGTCTGCCAGCTCGCTCGCTTCTTCTCATATTTGCGCAGGGAGAACCTTACCCTTCCGCTGTCTTCGCGCGGTAGTTGCTGCCGGGGGGTAGATATTCCTGCAGCGTAGCAGCGCGTTCATCACGGGCCGCTTTTCTTGCTATCGCATTCATTGCTTCGCCCTTGCGACGAAACTGCAACTTTTTTTTTGCTTATTCAGTTCACCATGAAATGTAGGACAGCTGATAAGAAATTTAGTGAGAAAAGCTACATGGCTGACAGCGCTTTAGCACTATGATGTTTCACATGTATGCGCTTTTTTTATTCCAGTATAAAAAGGTAACTGATCAGCACAGAGCTTTCTTCGATTGATTACCTGCATGACAGTGATGCAATAAAGGCGTTTTTTTTTTTTAAGCAAATAATGTTGCTGCCTTCCATAAATCTATAACAACACCACACAAAAGCCCAAGATAATGTAAAAAAATATAGATGCAGTTTTGCGTGAAAGTACCACGATATGATTGTAAGGCATGCCGCCTTGATTAATTTTGACCATCTGGGTTCTTTAGTGCGAACCTAAATCAAATTACATGGGTTTTTTTGCATAAGTTTCGCCACAAGTTAAAATGGAGCTCGGTAACTCAGTTTTATCGCTTCCATGTCATTCCACTTTCTGTTCTTTTTAGGGGACAATTTAGGTGCGAAAGTGTCAGACTTCACTTGACAGAAATACTTCTCTGTAGTGGGACAGTGACCGTACAATAAAAGGACATCTTACGCAAACTAAAGCTCGTTGCATAACCGTTAAACAACAGTCACGCAATTATACACCTAACAAGTGTGGTGTGCAAGTGCATGGCTTAGAGCCTTGTTTTTGTTTACCACTGAATCATCGCTAAAATGCTGCATTCACGCGATATTTATTACTCGTCATGTTTAGGACGACGCCAAAAGCACTTTGCGATGTTCTTGAACCACAAAGCTGCACCCACACTGAAATGATTCTGGTGAACGGAAAGTACGACGACCACACAAAACACTCTCGACAACTGCATTCACTGATCTTATTACAGTGCATGTACAGCCTAGCAAGGGCAAATGGTTCTGTACATTGGCTCTATACATTGTGGTAGGTATACTTACAAGCAGTTAAGATTATGCTAACACAAAGGATAAACTGCCCTTTGAGGATGTACATGACACACGTGCACATCCAAACACACCACAGCTAGCAGACGACGCAGGGAGCCATCCACACTAGGTGTGGTTGTAGCCGCCAGGCAGTGACACCGCTCGATCTCACAGCCAATATACCAGAAACAGTGTTGGACCCAGCACAAATCCTTGCAGCACAGCAGGAAATACACTAAGATGGTCTGATTCAGTATTATTTGTGCAAACAAACTTTGACCACCTGGAAGGATCCATGAAATAATTTTGTGGTCAATTCCAAGTGACTTGAGCTTGAATATTAGTAATGTGTGTAAAATACAGCCAAAGGACATTGAATATCTACAAATATTGTGACAGTCATGCACTCTTCTCCAGTCTTTCTGGTTGTCTTTTTAACATGTCACACTAGGAGGGCCATGTATGTGATGTCACTAGGGTAAAAGTAATAGTTGTCTGGTCCTCATATGAAGTACATTGGTTCCAATTAATCTGCTGCTATGCCTTTGCGACACAGACAGCATAATAACTTCTTATTGTTGTACTTGCTTGTTGTGCACAATCGACTGATTTCACCTCGTGTGGTGTGTTTTGCACTGTGCTTGTGGTAGCTACAGTGTACTGCCAAAAAGTGTCGAGTCCTGACATGCAGAAGTTGGTGATGTTTTCAAACAAGAAAGAAGCATCAAAGTGGCATTCGGTACTGAGCCTGACATAGCGTCTCCTAGAAAATGGCAGATCAGTTCTGCGAAAGTCTGCAATTAGAGGAAGGTGTATGAAAGAGAAAAAAAATTGTCATCCATTCGTTTGAAGTACACAGCTACAAAGGAAATCCATACGAATTTCTCAGAAAGAAGGCTTCTTGGGTGACAAAAAATTCATCCTGGTCTGTCCCCCAGACATGTATGCACCGAGGAGGAAAGAGTCCCCGTTGGAAGGGTAGCAAATTCAAGATAGAAACTGCTTGATTGCTCACAGTGGTTTAGGAGACCTTCAAGTTCTTTACAATATCTAAATTGGATAGCTGATATTATATTCAACCTGCGTCACGTGCCTCATGTCCCATTACTCCATGCCTCATCTGGGCTTTGAGAGGTATTGAAATATGTATAGCAGTATGCACATAGAAAGCTAAAGGCAATTACAGTACCACAGTTGAAAGTGTAATGCTTTCACAAACAGCGCAACAATTCTGATAGCCTGCAAAGCAGTGAAGGAGCATATTTGATGGAAATAGCGGATGTAAAGTTCTTTTAGTGTCTTGTGTAAGCTGCAGCTGGTGTCGAACTGTGACAGTTCATTGCTTCCTGAAATTTTCGGGTCAGCAACGTAAAAGTGATAAAGTTCTTGCTCTCCTTGCATCTATTTTAAGGCACATACATTATTTTGAAAAGGTTTTTAAGTTACAAGCAAGATTTGTTGATGTCTGTGGCAGGGCAGAGCTCTTGAGCCATGACTGGCACCTGAAAGCTCAAGAGAGGCATTGTTCCTTTTTACTGCTGAAGCAACAAAAGCTGCACCAGGACTCTTGAATGTGGCGTACTGAGAGATTACATATGCAGTAGCATTAAAAATTGTGAGGAAAAATTTACCACCTGCCACTGTGCTGATGTCCCTCACCTGTTTCAATCTGAAGATCTCGAGGTTTCGCAAATGGTAGGCACTTCGTTTCGTGGAATCATTGTAGGGTGGGACCTCAAAGTGACCTGACAGAAAAGCAGCCCAAGTTGTTTTACGTGGCACCACTCTATAGCTATATCCCCACCTTTCAGGTAGTCGTTGCCCTTGTATATTCCTGAGATGCCAGCTATCCTTATGCCATTAACACTGACGACACTCGCATAACCTGAAAAAAGAGGAGCATGCCAAGGAACAGATGTCAGAGGCCATGCATGTTTGCTAACTGGTTTGTGAGGTGCTTGATTCTCCATTCCCACACAAGTAATAGTGTCCAATTAGTCATTTATTTGACAAACAAATTTAAACAGATAACCAAAATTATTTGAAGATAATGAATGTGCCCACAAATTGTACTTTTCACTAAATTTGGGTAGGTCAGCTAGAGCAGCTTTTGCAGGACTTTTTGGAGCAGGAAACACAGATTTTGGGGGAAGAAAAAAAAAAATACTTGGGGCAGTACACCATCCCAAGCAGCTGTGCTTACAGGCCCAAATTATTTCTTTTCAATGTAAGCAACTGGTTTTTACAATTTGGGATGTGCATGATCATGGTAATCCAAAAAAAATGAACAAATTTGTGCTCACAATTTTCAATCGAGGGTAATTAGTGACCAAATTAATCTATCAATTATTATTTATTATCTCGATTATTGTTTATTAATTTTATTACTTAAAAATTATTTCAACGGCATAGAATAGTATCCAATAGCCAAAATTCAAATTTTCGATACAGAACTGGAATAAATGCCCAAGCTCTGCATGGTGATAGAAGCAGCTGTCTCAGCGAATTGCGGGAACAGCGCAACCGCTTTTGTTATTTCTTCATTCATGTGTGACCTCACTTTCTTGTGTGTACCAGGTTGGTAGCATATGTAGAGCAAATGCTAAATATGAGTCCTAGCAGAAGAACAAACCATTTTTTTTTTATCAGGTGGTAGCTGACTGACCTACAAAACTGATGACTCCGATTGGAATCTGAGGGCCTGAAATGGTGCGTGCTCTACGAGGCAACGGTTGTAGCTGCTGAATGCATAGGCAGCTGGCATTCCATTTCTTGCAAATACTTAATGGAAGGAATGACTTTTATGTTTTGGCACACTTTTTACAGTAGTGTATATATATTTTTTATGTTACAGTAACATCTACTAAATCACCCTTGATGAGTGAAGTCACTGCAGCCTACCACTTTCTTTTTGCAACCTGTAGCTGCCACAACCTAAAAGCTGCCGCAATTCCATAAGCCGTTTGCATGACCATAATTTCCTGTGATTGATGGTTACGTTCTCCACATCACAGCAACATCTATTCAATCATCCTTGAAGAGTGGGAATGTTGCTGCAACTCAGTTTCTGTTTCTACAAATGAAAGCATGCAGCCTTTTTCTTGAACCTGTGAGCTAATTGCAGTAAATAGAGCAACACACTTTATACAAAATGCTAATGACCACTTGCATTTGTTGCATGACAGAAAGCATTTGTTCATTCAAGATGTGAAAACCTGCATAAATGAAGGAGATCAATGCCGTCAGTAAATGCAATTAAGGTTGCAAAAATATACACAGGTGAATGTACAGAACTTAAAGAAAGAAGCAGCATTTGTTGCATGACAGAAAGCATTTGTTCATTCAAGATGTGAAAACCTGCATAAATGAAGGAGATCAATGCCGTCAGTAAATGCAATTAAGGTTGCACAAATATACACAGGTGAATGTACAGAACTTAAAGAAAGAAGCAGTTTATCTTCTAAAGAACACAACATTTTGCTAAGCCAGTGAAGCATAAAATTTAGTAAGTCCCACTATGCGCAAGAAACACGATGACATTATTTTCAGGCAATCATATTAACTGCCTCCCAACCAAAAGAAGCTGTGCATACAAGCCTCTCTGCTGCCATAATAATAAATATAAAGCAGCACATATACATATAACAACTAAATTCACCACCACAACCAAATTTAATGCACGTCTCAAAATCTCAACTTTCCACAACTAACACAGAATGTTCCAAAATTCTTAAAACATGGAAGCAATTATCATTTCCTGCAAGTGAAGTTACTGTGCATCTGCTTTTGCATTGCCTAGTCACTTCAGTGGTGGCATTAAAGTCTAAGGTGACATACATAGCAAATTTAGCAGTGTCCTCAAGTGGTAATTTCTTTCGCTACTCTCCTTTTGTGGGTTCAAATGAGACTAAAGGAACGTGGGGGGTTTACAACAACCTTGCTTTTCTGCTTCTAGGTGCACACTTGTGCCTTTCGGTCACCATAATTACAGCATTCTAACGAAATAGCATATAAGCTACATTTAATCAAAAAAACTCATCTTAGAAGTGGGTTCAGCTACACTAGCTGACATTCATTCAGTAATACTGAATACAGTGTTACTATATGCATCACAAGTGGTTAACATTCAAGTGGGACATGGAATTCACACAAGAATGACTGCTCCCATGTGAGCACTTCTACACTCTCACTTGTTTATGCATGTCTATGAACTGCACACACACAGGAAATAGTACTGGGGAAGCTGGAATGTGCCAGTGCACACTGCACGTATAATGCTGTTTCCACTCTTTGCAGGAAAATAAAAAAAGCGTGCAGGAATGTTCGCGAAGGCTATTTTGGTATTGCTTCTTTTAGAGATACAACTTAGCTAAAACAGTACTGGCTGCAGTGTGGTACCTGTCACACACAAATACTCATAAAGCTAGAAACTGTGATTTTGTATAAATTTACTGGAGGCTTTGCTTACACAGCTGTTCCATGTATGTGCAATCCAGTTTTTTGTTCTGCTGTAACTGTATATAGAGGATCTAACCACATTTTAATACAAAGTTTAGATCCAATATACTTACTACTCCAAGGTCATAGTTTCTTACCCATATAATAGATGTTTTCACAAAGCCAACCACCATATGCCAGTTCGGCCAGATAGTTGGAAGCTTCATGGTTTCCACCGATTACGATGGTCAAAAGTGGCGCTTTCTTCTCACCCGAGTAGTACCTACGCCCAGTAATAAATGTTATAATGTCAGTGATCATTACATATACCGAAAACGCAGCATAAGTATAACACTACTGCTACTACTACTAATAATAATAATATCCAGGATTTTACGTGCCAGAACCACGATATGCTTATGAGGTACACTGTAATGGGGGACTCTGGATTAGTTCTGACCACCTGGGGTTACACCGAAATATAAGTACACGGTTGTTCTTGCATTTCTTCCCCATTCTAAATACGGCTGCCGTGGCCGGCAATCGAACCCAGGTCCTCGATCCTAGCAGAAGTAAAAATCATAACCACGCTTACATAGTGTCAAACTGACTTCAACGTTATGTAGCAATGAAATATTATAGAATCGCTACTTATACGAGCAGAGTAAAATTCCAATATGAGCTTCGGGTAGTTACAAACACATGTACAGGCTGTTTCACACTTAGGGGAAAACTCGAAGCGCATTGCAATGTGTGAAACAGCCTGTACATTCTCCACGCATCTCAGCCAACGTGGAATATAATTACTTTGCAACTCCGCACCTGAGCTGCTGCGGCCATCTGTGAAATGACCGGGTTTCTTGCCCCTGCTTATTAAAACCATTTGAAGGTGTAGCTCCACACACTTCATGGGCAGCACTTCCTCCAGATTCCACCTCAAAGCTTCTCACGTGTATTTTCGTGATCGTTAAGCACAGATTACAACGACGCCGGTAGAACGCAAATAAAACAGAAAAAAATACATTATTACTTGTGGAAATCTTTCATCTCTTGATATTTTCTAGGAACAGCCATGCAGTCCATGTCAGAAGCATTTCGGACTGCTTGAAAGTCGCCACAGATGATCAGTAAGTCTACCTGGAACGAAAGCACAAACATTTCGTTTTCCAGCAGCTGTACTTTAAGACTGCAGAATATTTACGTACTGTGAACTGGTACTGGCTTTCTAGAGCTTTTATAGTTTCATAAATCTTGTCAAGTTCCCCGTGCGCACAACCTTCAACAGCAATCTTCATAACTGTTAGCCGAAAACACTTAGCAACAGGTAACACGGCACAGCACAGCTAGCACAGCTACCGCGACTTCTCAAACTGCTATGGCTCAACTCAAGCACGCAGACATATGTAGTCACACAACACTGCTTGCATCAGACCAGTATGCAGCGCTCTGTGTAAGTAGCAACTATATTATAGTATTTAACTAACAGTAAAACTGCATGATAACGTTGAGCATACAGTTTTAATACTGTCTTGACAGTGTTGCTAATAGCTTTGAAACTGTTCTCTGGTTGCCTGAGAAAAACAAATCTCGAAGGCTATGCTTTTGATTTTTTTTTTATTTAACTACATGCATGCATGCGCTCTGGCATACGCCAAAGCCGACAGAAGTACGTGGGTATCCTATTATGGCGTTCAAGCTCAAATCTCAGCGATGGTTTTATTTGTAACACGTAAAAATCTCGAAAGCTTTTGATTACTTGCAAGGGCGCGGTAACCAGAAGCATTGCCAGAAGACGTCATGGCCTCCATGTGTGCGGCCAGATAGCGAGGCTAGTTATAGCCAGGTCTAATGTAGCGTGTGGCAACATTGACAACATCGAGCCCTAAGTACATTTGTGATTGGCTCATACATAGTCACGTGACCCAGTAAAATAGGGAAGTAGCGGATTTGGTGATTCGGTGGTTGTAGAAGAGGTTGATGTCTTAGCCAGCAAAAATTTAGGGCTAAGTTTGAGATCAGAATTTTTGGTGTTGTGCCTGGTTCCGAGAGCGGTAACCTTCGGACGCCGTCGTCTGATGCTTTATTACTCAACCAGGTGAGAGATGCGAATGTTTTAGATGCTCGCGTTTTGCCGGTTTCGATTGTTTTCTTTTGGTAGAAAAATCTCGTTGCAGTCGGCGTTCGATCGACCGCTGCTGGAGGTTTTTCGTTCTGTCTGTGCACTTTGCTGCCTTGCACTTCCACAAAATCACCCCGCTAACAGAAATCGTTGCGTTCTGCTTGGTGCGGTTGTGACCGTGAATATTAGTATTTATTGGCGCTTGCCTTGTGTCTTTATTAGGAACGAATTCGCCGTGCTCGCGTGCTCGCTCGTGAGTCAGTATCCGCGTGAGCTCGTCGGGCGCTCCGCACGTGCCGAATAACGTTCGAAATCTGCTCGAGCGTGATCAGCCGTTGGTGTCACGAGCTAGCTGCCACGCAGTCTCGTGCGACCTGATTTAGGCATTTCGTCTCTGCCGCCTGTCCAGTGAGTAGCCTTTTCCACGATCGTAGTCATCGGTGTTCTTGAGCTAATTACTTTGGCCCAGCAGGTCAAGCTTGATTGTGCCGCCGACCTGCAGGGCCAGCGTACAAGCGTTGACAGCGGCGCAGGAGCCTGCAGGTCGGTCGCATTTCTTAGTCCACGGTATCGCATCACGTAACTGCACGGATCACTTGCTTCTAACATCGCTCCCGCGTCAAGTAGCATCCCTACGAGTGTGTGCGTGTGTGTATGTATGTGTGCGGTTTGTGTTATCTGTCGCTTGAAATCGGCTTTGCTCGTACATTCGCTTTTGTTTGAGGACCGTCTCCTTGTGTTTTAGTCGTTTATTTTGTTTCCTTCTAGAGCGAGAAAAGCGGCACATTTCCGCGGCAGCTTTGCCGTGGGCGCACGAAACGTAGGCTTCTCTTCCTTTTCTCGCCCGTTTTATATTCTGCGGAATGCGGAGCTTATTCTCAGAGCGGATGTGGTCTCTGGAAGCGGCGGCACAGAAAGATGTGTCCGCTTGCCTACGAATCGGTCCGACATGTATACTTTACGTGGGTGGGATGCGCTGTTCTTAGCGGTGTTGTGGATCCCTGTGTTTATTTTATTTGGCTTCTCTGTTTTGACGTATAGGTGGTGGTGTGTTTCTGACGCGTCGCGGCGCAGCGGTCAATATTCCGATACTTGAAGCAACTGTTTATAAACCGCTAACGCGTTGTTGGAGGGAGGGCTTGTTTCGTGAGGCGAGCGACATTTGTTTGTGAAAGCCGCGCCTGGGCACACTTCACGCGATCTGAGCATCCGGTGCGATTCCGCCGTTACTCACAAGCAAAAACAGTTCTATTGTCGGCGGATAGGTTACGATTTCCTCCCTTCTGCGTCTCCCGGTGTGCGTGAAATGCAATATGACGGAATCGAGCACTCGGACCCCCGATTTGCTGCCTTTTCGTACATGTCGAAAATCATAGTGTCTGAAAAATGATACTCTTCGGTGCCTACTCTCTGCTCTAACATTTTGCACCTGCTTTCGGGTGTTTCATAGGTGTTGCCCTGTGAGACTTGTTGCGGGCATTGGAAAGATGGTGAGACATTGTTGTTGTCCTGCATCTGGCTGCTGCTTTGGTAACGCGAATACGGGAGGCCCTAATAATGCGCTGGTTTTTGTGGAATGCAGCTGTAGTAGCTTGAATGCTTGTGCTGCAATTTCATGCAAGCATGACAATTTTGCAGCATCATGACTCGCATGCATCCTTTCCTTGGTATGTGATCGTGGATTAGTGTTGGAATTAAAAAAAATTTTTTTTTGACAGGTACCCATGTTTTGACTGATGAATGCATCTGTGAAACAGTGTCTTTTTTTGTTTGTTTTATTGTTTACATTTTTGTGTAAAATTAGGTGTTTAATTAAACTGTCATCTGTGTACTATCTAAATTTTATATGTGTATATTTTTCTACTTGTTCATGGAAATTATATTCTTCACGTGAACTGGAAAATTATATTCTTCACGTGAACTTACACATTTGCAGTATGGCATGCCCATGCCATCCTTGTATTCGTTACTTTTGTTATTTACGTAAGTGCGGAAAAAAAACTAGTGATGGCACTTGATATTGAACTCTAGTGACTTCACAGTTGTGTGAACAGCAAAAGTGGGTGGAATGTAGTGTTTATTAAAGTAACGCCACATCCCACCTAGTCCATTCTTGTTTTCTATGGAATTGCATTCGTATATTATCACTAGATCTGTGTTATCTGCATTTTAATTATTGATATGTTCAAATAAAAAAAAAGGTGCCGTTGTCTATGCCAAGATGCTTATACCTTATCCCATAGGCCCCTTTCCACTCAGGAACTGTAGTGCACACTGATGCTTTACTTTCACCTGATTCACTATGTTGTTTTGATTTGCAGAGGTGACAATTCCCTCTAAATGCCTCTGCCTTAACATCTGCCCAAGGCTACTCGTGGACTTGGTGGTGAGTAATCATCCATAAGAGGCACACTTGTAATCATCCATGACACTCTAGCTTGTTTCCTTTATACTAACTTCTATGGGGAAGCATCTAGTATGTCAGAGTTTTCTGTGAAAAATGAGCTTTTGTCATTTTCTCATGCAAGTTACATAAGTTGATTCAGTAAAGGGTGCAGTGCCTTTTGCAGAAACGAGCACAAATTAATTTTGTTATACTGTGAAGGCCCATAGTTTGTCTGTAAGAGTGGCCATAAAAAAATTCAGACTAAAGTATGAAATGATAGTGGTCACATGATTGTGGTCTTGAATGAAGATGAATCTAGCATATGAATGATGGAAATCAGTCTTATGTGTAGTAAAAAAAATATTAAGGTATCATTTTGTTGGGCAGGCTGGTGCGCCAACTTTATATCTGTTCAATAAGAAGGGAAATCTCGGCTAGTTGGTTATAGTTCATTTTCGATCAGCTTACAGCGCAAAAACGACGAGGACACAGATCAAGAATGCGACGACACGAGCGCTGACTCTCAACTAAGTTTAGTTGAGAGTCAGCACTCGTGTCGCAAAAACGACGAGGACACAGATCAAGAATGCGACGACACGAGCGCTGACTCTCAACTAAGTTTAGTTGAGAGTCAGCACTCATGTCGTCACATTCTTGGTCTGTGTCCTCGTCGTTTTTGCGCTGTAAGCTGATCGAAAATGATTTATATCTGTTGTCAGATTATATCTCTGGTCTGATAAAACATAGGAGCAGTAGCATAATCAGTTCCACAAAGTTGTAGCGATCAGCTGTGTGGAAACATCATAGGTGAGCTCATTTGCTGCGTAATAAACAGACTGGTAGGTCCAGGGTCTTTTCATAGGTTACACTGCAATGCAGGATTAGTTCAAATAAAGTGAGCTGCTCAATTTTGAATTGCTTCAAGGGTAAGGGTTAACAATGCTTGACTGTTACCCCACATAGCCGATGAGTGTCCTAGTTTTGAGCGAATTAGTCTTTTTACATACGATATAAAAATGACGACTCATATATATGGAAATATGATTTGGGTTAGACAGAGCATAACTAACATGTATGTTCCATGACAGATAAGTAATGGAAGATCAAGGTATTGAACCCATCCAAATTTTTCAGTTTGTGTGCATGTATACATGAACAAACGTGGACATACATACACATGAGCCAGACACCCCCGTCCCCTCATTCATTAAAACGCTGGTTACGCCCTTTGTATTTAAATGTTAATCCATAGCATATACACACACTGTTTGGTGGAAATTCCCGTTACTAAGTGGTGAAAATTTCGCTCCTTTATAGTGTCCTTAATGGGTGGCATACCGTAATGCTGAAATTGTGATATTTGGATGAGCCCTGTTATGTCAGTTAGTGTCGCAAATCATTGGTTGGATCTGGCTTTACACATTTTGGCATTCCATCACAAAAATGATGTATTGGCTTTCATGATGGCTTCATGTTTGTGCTTTGTTTTTGTGGTGTAATCATGCACGCTGCAGCAGTAATTTTACACCTTAAGTTGTGGTGGCAGTTGCATGAGCAATCTTTTTTTTCTATGTGCCTGATTTTGCAGTACTGCAAAAATGAACAAAGCTTGTGATGTATTCCAATAGCACAGGTTGTGCTGCCTCTTGCTGTATACTTATCTCAGCTTACTCACTAGAGAATATATTATGATTTAAGACATTTTGTTCATTGGGTTATTGAAATCTGTTCATAAAATAGGTAAAGGTGTTGACAATGTTGGGTAGTAGCACAACCTGCTTCAATCTTTATTAGTGCGCAGTTGTGTTCATTATGATCTTCAAAATAGTGCCCATGAAAATTTTTGTTCTTAGGGTTAGTGATATCTGTTCGTCAAATAGGTAAAGGTGTCTGCTACATAAAGTAACCTCATTTTCAGCTCCAATTCCTGCTATTGAACATTTATTGATTGTTGTGCACTTGTGTAGTTCTATTCATCATGAGCTTCAAAATAGTGCCTATGGTCAAGGGGATTGCTGAAGTGCATATTAGCACCCACATATGAATAAATGAAGGGGAGTAAATACAATTGGAGCGGCATTTGGTCTGGCCCTAGAATTACTTCTTATATGGGCTTCTACGACCACAGCAGTGTATTGCAGGTTGTACTGAAATCGGTTCAATTATTAGTGGTGTTTGTATTTGTTGTGCTACCACAGTATTTTACCACCATAAAAGGTGCCTAGGTTGCTGAGGGCAACCGTGATTGGCTTATGGGAGACAGTCTATACGTATGGGGTGGCAGGATACTTTGTCGTTAACTTTGCCTGCACTGCCAGGGCTGGGCATAAACATTATGCTTGTGGTTGAGTGTTCACTAAAACTGCTGTGAACACAGTGCCTCTTTTGGTGCTTTTTGTGGGCTCTTTGTCATATGATCGTTTTGTCGCTGTTCTAATTGTCGGAGGTTGTGTTTGTTATCTTTATATGCTTGTAATGATAAAGCTAAGGGCCTGCTGTGCTTTCATTGTGCGCTCTGTTGGCCTCACTGAGAATGTTATTTCTAATAGCTTGGCTTAATTCTTGTTCTAGGTGACTTTATTTTCTACATTGGTTCAGTAAGTTGACTGAAGTATGTGTATTTCTTCATAATAGATGTCATGAAAGCTTGCAGTTTAATGTGTTCTGAATTGCAGTTGTTATATCCTGTAAGTGTAAGACATCGTTATTAGAAGCTTATTGTTGGGAAGTCCAGGTAGCATGCATTTCTTCTGGGACATTTTGTTATTCATTTCTTATTTACGACTTGCTAGTGTCTGATCCTGTTGATAAGGAAAGCTGGACACCAAACATTCCTCTGGCATAGTGCAAAAAGGATATATATATATATATATATGATCGTAATATACTGGTCCTGTCCCAGTTGCTAGGTCAAAATTGTTCAGACAAGACTCAAACAGCTTGGATATTTTCTGTGTGGAAAACTGTGGAATGTTTGTCAAATGCGTTTGCTTTATGTTATTGAAGGAAATAGTGTGTAATCTTTTTTTACCTATTCAAGTACTTTGTAAGCTAACATAAAACTTTCATCTTCACTAACAGTTGTCTTGGTTGATGCAAGAATTTAAGCTTGCTTGAGGGAGCACACTTATTGCATGGTCGCTCTAAAAGTTAGTAACCCGCATTTCTTTTGGTCAACATGCTCAACATTTTAGCTGCTTTTGAATGCATTGATAGGGACAGGGATACCTAATAGCTGTGCAAATTTGCTGGTATACTTTTTGTGAAAGCATCTGAACAGCATATTTCTATATGTTAAATTTGTCATGTGTCGAGTTAAGAGCTACTTGGATTTTAGCTTTTGTTTGAATGCAGAAGGGTTGATAGGCAGGCATGTTGGTGTAGGTTCATTGCGAAATTTTGGCTGTGCTTGTTTGTGTCTCGCTCTTTCTGTGTCCCATTTGTTTGCGCTGCCAAAATTTCGCAATTTTGTTTGAATGTCTGGAGTGTTTTGGTTGTAATTTTCCTATGTGCCAAAAAACACCAAATCATCGTCATTGAGTGCTAATTTTGTATGACGTGTGGTAAAGTTAAAACACTTGCCATAACATTTCAGGAGCCTTGCTTTTAATCCTCGGGGTAATATATATATATTTTTTTAGGCAGTCGTGCAGCGTTTCAAAGCTCAGTGTGTGCTGTCGCACATTCTTCATGAAGGGTGTGTGGGTTCCTGTCTCTCGGACACATGCCATCTACTTGTGCTGTTTGACGAAGGCCTGCATAGTGGCCTTTGTTTTTGTTCCCACATAGCGTCCTAGGCATCTGTGGCGTCTCAAACGAAGCGTTTCAGACAAGTTGCGGCGTACAGTGTAGATGTATGAATGGGTTGGCATTTGTGCAGCTTTCTTTTTAAGTGTTTTCTCTCAGCTTTAAAGCAAGATTTTTGGCTATTAAACTGCCCTATTCAGCAAAATCATAGAAAAAGTCTGATGAATAAGTTCTTTGTGAAGTTGTATTCAGTGCTGGAAAAAACAAACGGTGAGAGAAAAATGACTGGCTTCATATCAGGGCTGCCTCCAGGTTTTTTAAGGTTTTTAATGTGTAGCAGGTTTAGGTTAGTGTTTATTTTAGGTGGAGGACAAAGTTTTCGGAATTTGAGGAGCTTTATTTATGAGCCACCCATTCTATTTTCTGTTCTTGTTATCAGTACAGCCCAGACATCACTCCCAGTGATAATTGTGGCCCAGCAGTGTATGAGCCATTGAAAGAGGGTGCAAACTAAAGAAAATAAAATGCATTATTACAACATGTTGTAGCCCCAAGATTCCCATAAACTTATTCTTCACTCTTAAGCAAGTCTAGGCAGTCAGTCCTATTGCATCATTCCAGTCAATCCTATTGACATTCCAAATTATATATTTTGTGTGGTGTTGGTGATTAGCATTGAGCATTGTCTGTTTGAGTACGTCATGTTCACAAAAAAAGAAAAAAAGGCCATAGAGCATATAAAATAATTTCTACCTGGTACTATGCTACCGTGACCTCTTGCTATAGGTGATATTGTCAGTCTAGTGTTAAAGCTCCTCCTTGACATTTAGCTTGCTGTAGGCCTTGCACGCCTTTCAGTGCTGTTTAGGCATTAAGATTTTCATGATTTTTAGTTTGCGATTCAGAATGTACACATCGAAGAACTAGACAAAATTTGTTGTTGTAGGACTCTTCATGTATTCATTAGTTGCTACATATGTTCTAATGGTCATTTAGCCTTTTGAACATGCTTGCATTGGGAGCCCACTGCTTTGCTGATGCCTTCTTTAGATATCAGCTGAGAACATGGTGGAATGGCTATTATAATGATTTTCTATATACCCGCTATGGTAGTTTAGTGGCAGTGCAGCTCTAAGTTGGATTTCTGTCCCATATGTGGTAGCTGCATTGTGATGAGGAAATGCAAGGATGCTTGTAGATTTAGGTGCAAGTTAAGGAATTCCAGGTAGTAAAGGTTAATCTGTAGTTAAGTAGAAGGCCACGCCATTTCCTCCTCAAAGGCAGATCAAGGGAGTCTGCGCCAATGGGCGTGCACTGATTTCATGAGCTGGATGGCCAGTGACTGCCATCGGAGAACTCGGCCAAGAACACGAGGGGGGCTGTTTCTTTAGTCACGAAGGCAATTAGCTACCGCATTTTGGTCATGTAAGTGGGCCTCTCCTGACTTAAGTTGTATCCAACTATAACTTATGACGCACCTTATAATCAGGTGGTGGTTCTGGCGAATAAAATTCCAAAATTTAATGCATTTAAGATAATTCACAGCATTTATTCTAAGATTGAATTTATTTGAAAATGTGGCAATAAAAGATCTATCTTTATAATTCTGTTAATGTGTGGGCATTGCCTTTACTGCTGTTAGCAAGCTTGGGCAAACAAAGCCCCTCTGCTGGGAAAACTGGAGTAAGTCTTTAAATAAACTCTGGTGTGTGTTTGAGCTTCTGGCTGCAATTACGGGTGCCGAGTTTCTGTGCTGGATGATGCTGTTAGTTGGTAGATCTCTGGCGCTGTTTGCATATTTATTGCGTACGATGTGTGTGCGCTGTTTGGCATGCTGTGTGTTGGTGACCTGCTCAAAGTCTAGCAGGCCCAGCCTGCTTTGTGTCTCAATCACACCAAGCCATTGTACATTTGTGGGCCTGTTGCTGAGTTGCTGCCCCTCCTTTCGAAATATGTATTAAAGCAAGCAAGCGAGCGAGTTCGGCACATGCTACCAGTAGGACCGAGCCAGCCTTGGAATCCAAAGCACTTGCTGGGTATCGCACTTCTATTGCAGCAGGACAGCAGCAGGAGCAGTGCCTCAATGTGCAATGCATGAGCTGTTATGTCACCTGGCAGCAGCCTCAGCCAGTTGACTGCTGTTGTCCTTAGCATTGACTGGCTGCTGCAGCAGCCTATGGTCGTTCTGGTGGCCTGTTAGGCATCATTGTTCACAGCAGTGAATTTCATTCATGTGAAATGCACGCTTAGGAGGTACTGGCAGGCTGGTTGGTTGCACATGATCTATAGTAGCAGTGCATATTTAGGAGACAAGGACGAACATTCACTTACGCAAAATACACTCAAACCTCGTTATAACAAAGTCACATCTGCCACAAAAATAACGTCGTTATATCCGAAAATTTGTTATAAACGTTTATTTGTAACACTGTAGCCATGACAAGACTATTCTTCGTTTACTTCGTTTTAACCGATAATTCGTTATATCCGTGTTCGTTATAATGAGGTTTGAGTGTACATATGCTGAACTGCAACCAAGTTTTTCATTATTTTTTTTATTGTGGTGCAAGGCATACCTATAAGTGCTGCTTATGACAACCCACACATGCTTGGAAAAGAGGATTATTGGAAAAGAGGGACCAGGCGACCATGCCACGCTAAGCCCATATGATGCCTTATGTCTTCCTTACCCCTCCCTCTTTTTCGTGCATGCCTGGCTAGTCATAGCAGCACTTATAAATATGCCTTGCACAGCTATAAAAACTTACCGTAAAATACCAGGCATGCACCGCCCCCTGTGGTGAAAGATAATCCGTCAAGATTTGGAGGGGGGGGGGGCTTGCTCGGTCACGGATCAAAATTCAAGATGGCGGCGTAATAGCCACATATGCTTTGAATGAAATGCTTTATTGAGTACGCTTGCGTTCAGTCATTATTCGCCCTCGTCGGGCGAATAAAAACAGTGAATGAAACAGTGAAATTGGCGGGAAGGGAGTGGGAGGGGCGCTTGCTCGGGATTTTACGGTAGTTGCAGCTCAGCGCCTGTGTTGTGTGCAAGTAACTTTGTTCAACTTTGTCTCTTGAACTTTCGCTGCTGTTTTATTTATAGAGCATGTGAAATGTTCGGCACCAAAGAGCGTTGCAACTTGGTAGAAAATGTCAAACCTTGGTCACTATGACTGCGAGCAGATTAGCACGCTAGAGTGTTAGTTTGAGGTTGCAAGATAATCAACGTGGTGACAGCGTGGGCTTATATATAAAAACTGATTTGTACCTGAAGTCACTGTAAAAAGTTAGATGCTGAATGCTTTCAGTGAGACGTCCTTATACATTTGCTTTATAGGGTAAGTGGCGGTGCCACAAATATGTCCAAATTAGCGGAATCTGAATACATCTAACTCGCATAAAAATGGGAATTAGTTCGATATATCGCATAATTCGATATAACCCTTTCAAAGAATTTGGCATATTTTTGATGCGCATTTCGGTGCGCAAGTTGGCTTCACGGCATTGCTTTAAGGTAATCAAGGAAGGCAGCAATACGCGGATATTTTTTTAAAATTATTTTTCGGTGGTTTGTAGTTAGGTGTTTTAGGTTTTAGGAGGGGCGCTTTATACACAAGAAAATACGGTGTCGATGTAAACAGTGCCTCAACGTCTTTGTACGCAGCTGTGTGCACTCGTCAGGCGCCGGAAGCCTCTGGTGTGCCTTGGCCCTTATGTTGGCCTTGTTTTTCAATATCGTACTTAGCGTACATCTTGGAGTTCTGTTTGCAGCAGCGAGCGACATCACTTTTTTTCATTCTACCACAGAGCCATGCCTGTGATTTTTTTCTCTATGTTCGACTATGTTGATTATCACCAGCCTTGTGTAGAACCGCCAGGTTTGTCCGTTTTACGGCAGCCATTGCATTAACAAAGGGAGTGGAGAAGTGAATGGTAACCCCACATGAACGGCCAATGGGCGTGACCTCGAGAAATCATGGGAGAAAGCACGCGACGGCAAGCGGTAGTTTATACTCTCTCTGTGTGCCGCCCTTCTAATCTCGCTGCTCACTCTCCCAAATGCACACCAGAATGTTCCCTTTCGCTGGGAAAAGCCAACTTTTATGAGGGAAAGCCAACTTCTTGGCTCGTTTCGCCCTGCCCGATGTTTGATATGTCAAGTATTTTAGCTATTTTTGTTCGATTTTGCCGTAAACGTTCCTATGCATTGATGTTACAGCGTTGTAGTGTTCAGAAATAGGTCAATATAAAGCAAAATTCGATTTACCAGTGTTCGATATAGTCGGGTTTGACTGCATCAGGCATGTCCGGAAAATTGGTTTTGACTAATTGACTACAAGTAATTTCACATGAACAAGTCTGACTACAAATGAGGATTATGCATTGACTTTTCTTTTCTAGTCTGGGCTCCAGACATGAGCAGAGTGGCCTCTCAGGAGATAGCTGGCAAGTACGGCTTGTGTGGAACATCACGGGGTAGTGGCGATGGCGGTGGTAGCGGCAATGAGCCCAGCCTCCAGCGGCAACTGGAGGAGCTTAAGCGTAAGCTCAAGGAGGACATGCGCAAGGAGCTGAAGATCAAGGAGGGGGCTGAAAACCTGCGCAAGGCAACTACCGACCGCAAGAGCCTGGCCCATGTGAACTCTATCGTAAAGAAAGCCAATTCACGCCTCAATGACTTGCAGCGGCAACTCAGTGACCTCACAGCTGATATTCTGGTCACCCAGGGACATCCGTCACCGGAAAGTGAGTACTATTCTTTGTAGACCTCTTTTGCATGCTGCATCACAACTGCACAAGGAACAGGTTATGGCACGTTTCAGTACTAAACTTTGGCTTGCACTTGTCCTCTCACACCCTTGTGGATATGGGATCCTTGCACAAACAAAAACTAAGATCTATTTTTCTAAAGCTTAGTAATCATTGCTTACTTCTAATTGAGTATGGTGTAGACCATAACAAAAGGGTAGTGAACAGCGGAGGGGCATTCTGATTTTTGGCCTCCGTAGTCTCTGCGTAGGTTATTTAATTTATTCCATCAAGCTTTGTAGCGAAGGGCCTCATTACTGTGAGTAATATTTTTGCCCAAGCTCATTGGATGCTTATGGGTATTGCAGAATGATTTGCTGTTTTAAAGGGCCCCTCACCAGTCTCTGAAAATACAAAAAACGAGCGCATTATTCTCTCCTGGCGTTTGTCTTTTTGACGCACTTCGTGACGCAAGAACGGTGATTCACATGTCATTACGTTACATACTCTCGATTGGTCCATATATGTAAAATATCAGTTGTGAATTGTCTCCTAAACTGCTTTGCCATGCAGCGGCCCACCCTTCCTTTTTTTGAATGACTATAGTGCGCGATCAGCTGATCTCACTTCATTTTGTGTGTTTCGGACTGCGCAAGTGGAGATAACAGCGTGTAGCCGACAAGTGCGAAATCCCGATAAGCTCACCGCTTAGTACTTACGTTGTAGACGTGCTTTTAAGAAATAAGGGTTGAGGAGGAGCTATCGCCTGTGTGAAGGGTAGCGAAGGCGAGAAGGAAACCACTCCCTCGTCTTTGAATGCAGGGTGATTAGCGGCCCTCTAACACTCTTCAACCCCCCATTTTTTACTCGTGGATTGCGTAGACTGAAGTACGGACAAACTAGTGCAGCAAGAACGGCAGCGATAGCGGCACGCTGTACGAAGTTATTCAATTTAGAAAATTCAAAATACAAGAAAAAAAATGCCTACCCTCAACTCAATTTTCGCGGGGTCATGTGACCACATTTCACTCTCTGCTGTGACGTCGGATGGAGCTCCATTAAATGGATCAAAAGCTCTTACGTAGGGGAAGCTCGCACACCATTGTTGCCTGTTCAGTCGAATGTATTGATGATGCTGTTGTTATAGCAACAAGCAGCGTGGTGCCTGACCACGCCGTTTTGTTTACACGGTCGAACAGCTGGATTAGGCTGGTAGAAATGAGCTTCCCAGACTTGACAGAATCCGCCTCTTTCATTTTCCTGTGCTGCCCTCTGCTGTTTTGGTAGAGGTTTGGTAGGGGCCGGGACCACCGGTATTGCCAGAAGCAAAGCCTCAGAGATGATGAGACGTTTCGCGACTTTACTAGGGGAAAGCGCATGCACGGGGACGCCGTGAAAAAGGCGGAAAAAAAAAAGGCGCTTTTGCTTCGAAGCAAGGCTTTGCGCGTCGTTCTTTACAACGACACTCCAAGGCAGCAATCAAACTCCTCGGACTCGCATTCGACACCAGTGAGAGGTGTTGACGACAACCGTGCGGCATCGCCGTCGCCGCCTGGAAGCCCACCCCCGGACGGTGATGCAGCTGGCTGGATACAAAGGCGAGATGGAAGCCGCTTTGTAGTGGTGGCTGTAGTGATCTTAGTTTTTGCGATGGCGTCTGTTTGAGGACCAATGAAAAGCTCGGAAAATAAAAATTAAGCTCAGTAATAATCCAAATTTCGATGCTACGCCATGATTGCTTCTAACGTTACATTCGTCCTCTGATAGGCTGCGCCAATCTTCGTCATTTCCGCACACGGCGCATAGTGGCGAGCGCCACTATGTGCCGATGTGGTCGGCAGCGATGTGGTGACTTTATTGCATGATTAAAATACTAAATAATTTGATATCGGTGCTTAGACCTTTGCTAAAATCATCCCCAGCCATCGATCTACGCAAAACACAAATAAAAAATAGGTGCTTCGAAAGTGTTGGAGGGCCCCTTTAAAGTGAGGAGATGCACATTAAGAAGGCAGGTGTACTGTACTCTGGACAAGTGGCTGAATGTTTAAAGCGACACTAAAAGCAAATATTAAGTCGACGTTAATTGTTAAATAGCAGTCCAGAAACCTCGTAGCGCTACTTTTTGGTCAAGGAAGTGCTTATTTTGAAATAAAATTACGTTTTAATGGTCCGCATTGCGTTAGCGCACTTCAAATCACCCACCCGAAAGCAGTCTTTCTGATGTCACTGTTGCCGTGCCCAACGTTGCCCATCTTGACTGCGCGGCGGCGTGCACTGGTGGCATGCACCATCGGGCATATGGCAACGTCACATGCATGCGGCATTTTGTTGAACTTTCTGTCAGAGCGACTTTCACGAGCATGCAAAACACATGCGGCAGTATGCGATACCGAAACTACCACTGAGACGCGACTGCGTGAGCAAAGCCGGGCAAAGCGCAGTTCAACGAAAATGGAACCTTTGAACCACATGCGCCGTTTCCCATGGCAGTGCCAAAGAGGTTCTTTTTTCCATGAATCAAACAGAAAGGAACAAGCAGCATTTTATTACGTCTCTTGATGCACGGAAGGTTCTTTTTTTATTGCAGCTAGTTTGATTACTAGTGATTAATTGTAGTCGGACGCTCTCACGTCATCGGGATCATTTCCAAAATGGCGCACATCGTGGCAACTCGTGGCACACATCGTGTGATACATTTAGCTTAATTTCTCAGTAAGTAGGGCACCGCTGTTGATAATATTGTCGTTTTAGACGTTGTCATACATTGAGCTTTCACTCTGACATAAATTATTTGTCTTTAGTGTCCCTTTAATGATCAATTAAAAAATGACATAGCAGAATGAACGGCAAAAAAAGAAAAAAAATCTGTGGTCTTACCTTGTTCTTAACTAGTGTTTTAGTTTTGTGCAGGTTGTCCTTTTTTCTAGTTGCAATTTTGACTTTCTAAGGCATTTTTGATCTTCACACATTTTCTAAATTCTTTTTAACCAATTTGCAGCACAGAAAGAAAGCCATAACATAGTTTTTAGATTTTATGCTTGGAAGTGTGCAGAAACTGGGTTTGTTCCACAGTGAGACAGTTGTATAGCAGTCTTATATTAAATATGCAGTGTGTCCCAGCCAACTTGGGCCAAGCTCATTAGAAAAAGGGGCAAAGGGATACATTGATTGAACCAATGGTGTATTGCTAGTGACCACTTTGCCCAAACTATTTTCTGTTTGGATTGATCACCTAATAGATGAAAATTATTTACTCAGATTACTAATTTTTTGCTATATTTTCTGAGCTTGTATGCCATATTATGCATCACATTCTATAACATTATGCTCACTGCATCTTTCCTAGTTATTGTAAGTTTCAAAGTTGCAATGTAAAACACAACGGTGGGAACTCGGCGCATGCCCGCACCACTTCCGCACGGCAGCACCTCTCAAAATGTGTTTCAAATAAGTAGCATTTGTTGTTTTTTCCCTTTGTTTCGGTTAGGCATCTTATCATCTCCCTAAGATAGAGAGCATGGATCTTACACTAACCCGGTGTCTCACAGCTGTTTGCTTGTAGCAGCAACCAACAGCAAAAAGGCCACCTTGCCACTTTTTCATGATCACCAAGTAAGCCACTGAGTAGAGTTGGTATTTTTGAATCCTTGAAGTTAACATAGAGGAAGAATGTTGATGTATAAATTTTATATCAGCTGATCAATAATTTTTTGAGGAAAGCAAGAGAGATATCTATATCGAGCACTTACATGTCCTAAAAACCCTTGAAATTGAAAGATATGTTTTCAAGGCCCTTGCAAGTCCAGGAGTTATTATTCCACATTAAAGACTTTTGGGTTTCATGAGTAATACATCATAAAAGGTGTTTCAAGACTATCTGACCCGCTTTCTGTGATGGATCAATGTAGACCCAGTATACTCCAAATTTTGGAAACAATCGTATAGTACTAATTGAACTCTATCACATCTGGAGATTACAACACAGCTTGACATATTGGAAATATAATATCAGGAATGTTAGGCACAGGTAGTATGCTTCACTGCACTGCATGTCAATGTTGCAGTGAAGGATATTAAAGGACCCTGCAACACTTTTTCAGCAGAAGATTTGATGTCTGGGCAAGTTTGCGCCACCCGTTTCAAAGATGCATAACACTTTTTCAGTCGAGGCTCCCGAGAACACGTGAGCCAAACATTATAGTGCAGCACGCGGCCTGGGATTTACAATAAATTCTCAGTCAGCTAAAAATCGCTTCCTCTTCTCTCGACAAGTGATGCTATTTACTCAAAACCACTGCGTCATTGACGCAAATTCCACGCCTTTGGCTGATTCGAACATGGCGCGCTCGGTAGTTATTGCGGCCGCCACTTGCCCGCGCGCGCACTTGCACGGAAAGTACGCCGCGCATTCGAAGAAAAAAAAAGTGCTCAAGGTCGGGAGGCGTGCGTGACGTAACGTCTTCCCCCGTGCCATCCCTCCCTGCTTAGCTTTCAGCGCTTTCATCAGATCGAGAGAAAGCAATTACAGCGTGCGACAAACCTTTGTAACTCCGCTCGTACTGGACGGATTCTAAAAATGTTTGTGGTGGTCGATTCGCGAGGCAATAAGCTCATTTAGTGAAGCCATTCCATGGCTACTTGGAAAAGCGTTGCAGGGCCCCTTTAAGTCAAATTCATCATTATGACCTTTGCTTTATATTTTGATACAACCTTGCTCATTTATCCCCCTTAGCACTTAATTCACTTCTGATCCAATGGCCTGTTTAGTCCCATATGTAATACAGTGCTGTTTTGTTGCTTTTTGCATGAATGCTTCCAATGTGGCAAGAAATCTTTGTGGTACTGTTTGGAGAAACAGTACCGCAATCACTTCTTACCAGAAGTTCACTTGCAGAGGCACGGTGTTGATATCAAAAGTAGCAGTGAACATTTTTGATTGTGCATGTAGTACGGTGCTACAATTCTGCAGGGGATTCCCAAGGGGTATTACCACTTTTCTATATTGGCAGTAATTCCATAGACTCGCATTCAATATAAACGAGTTTTACTGTATATGTACCTCTACAAGTGCATGTGCAAAACAGGAAAACCCTACAGTTGGAGCAAGTGAGTGGCACCGGGGCTCTGTGCTCGTTTCCTTTGTTTACTCCACTTTTCTTGGGCCTCATCGTATCTTTTACACTTTCCTGCCCATCGGTTTTCTTTCTTCCTCCTACTTTTTATCTCTTGGCTTATCTTTTCTGTACTTCATGCCTAAACCTCCTGCACTTTTGGTGCTTTTTTTTCTGTTTTCTCCTTATCAACCAAGCTATGCAGGTAGCTGACGTTGATTTGACTTGTGCCAATATTTTTCAGTTGTGGAAGACTTCTAAAAGCAAAACAGCAGGCAACTCATGAGTATCACCCATTGCAAGATAGTCCCAGCAAGGCTAGATATTTTGAATATGTTTATGACCCTGGTGCTGTTTGTTCTGTTTTGGAAACATTGCTATAATAAAGACGTGCTACATGGGATGCCATTTGGCACCCTTGAAAAAGCTGTAACTGTCTGAAAAGTCCTTATATTACACTTAAATTTTTGTGTCTGAAACTTATACAAACCCTGCATATAGGCTTGCCTTGTACATTTGGATTCATAACCACTAATGTGGCAAGGCATTTTGAAGCTTCAAGAATAGTGGCTTAAATAAAAGAATCTGTATTATCTGCTTTGTTTGGATTGGAGTGTACTCACATTCCAAGCAAATTTGCCATATGTAACGAGTGCACAATGGTCGATGCAGTGGAATGGAGCACCTTCTAATCAGTGGCCTTGTGTGTTGTTTAGTTGTGCAGCCACTTTCGACGGACTCCTTCTATGGTGACAAGGGGGATGTGCCACTTTCAACCACAGACCAACGGCTGCATTCGCTGGAGAAGCAGCTGAATATTGAGGTGAAAGTAAAGCAGGGTGCTGAGAACATGCTGCAGATGTACAGCTCGGGCCCTTCCAAGGACCGCAAGATGCTCGCTGAGGCACAGCAAATGCAAGACGACTCTAAGCTCAAGATTGACTACATCCGCATGATGATGGCCCGACTGCGGCAGAACCAAGATAGTCACACCAAGGAACCTGGGGAAGGCTGCTCGAACAACCACCTGGACAACACCACTGGAGGTATGTTTGCGAGAATGAGTAAAAGAAAAAGCATTATTTCACCAGTGCTAACACATATAATAAATAGGGGTGTGCGAATATTCGAGTTTCGAATTCGAATCGAATAGTTCCTAATCGAATAATTCGATTCGATTTTCGAATAGCTAGTATTCGAAGTTTCGAATAATTCGACAGGACGAATATCTAAAACGCGACAAAGGCTAATGGCGCAACTTGGTTAGGATGGGGTGGCTAAAACTAACGCTAACGTCGCCTTTCGTTAAACTTTCAGCGACATCCTGGTTCAAAAGCGAGCGCATATTGATCTTAAAGGAGATTGCGCCATTTCCGCACGTAGAAAAAGACATGAGAAAACTGTCAAATCTATCACAACATCGTTCCCGAAACGAAGGCACGGACTTCTTGCGTAGTTCGGTCGCATATGCCGCACGCGCCGTAAGACCTGACTTTGGCCTGCGAAACCCTCGGTGATTGGCTTTGCATGTAGGTAAAAATTTGTTCACGCTGGGCAGTCGCCACTGCCGCACCGCACCACTAGTTCAGAAACTCCCATCGTTCCGGCGCGCAGTTAAAGGGGTATTCAGACGGGGGAGGAATGCTCAGGGGAGACGGGCGGATTGCGTATCACGTGACCGCGACGTCACGGATTAGCGAGTGGGCGTGAACCCCCCGCGCCTCCTCGGAGGAGACGGGGACGTTTTCCCCGAAAGGACAAACGATCCCCCTGCGGTGGGGGATGTGGCGGAATTTCGGGCTCTTGTTTGGCCACATTGTTGCACTTGCTCCTGCAGAGAGCGGCAGTGGGTGTCCAGTCTGCAGCTGGATGGTCGTCTGCAGTAAACGTTGGTCTGCAGCTCGTCTTCAGCAGCTCGTCAAACGGGTGGTGCAAGCCACCAGAGTAGTCTAGTAACACTGGTCTCCCCCTTCGTTTGCCTCGTCCGTGTGAGTGGGGGGCATTTGTGGAGACTTCTCCTCGCGAGCTGACGTCACTAGGCTCCGCCTTTACCCCCCCGAGCATTTCTCCCCCGTCTGAATACCCCTTAAAACGCTACTGTGAACGGGCGGCCGAAAATTTTTGGGCCCGGAGCACCCATGGCGATGAAGCACAATACTGACGTCAGATGAGCCGTATTGCGCGACCATGGGGAAATAAGTAGCTACCGCACCCCCCTCTGTTAGTCGTTAGGAGGCTTAGAGTGGCGCTGCTGACTGGATTGGCGGCTCTTCTATCAACATGCCTGTGCGCCCATAAAAACTGAAACAAAAGCAGATTTTGAACAAGTGCGTAACAAAACTGTCGACACGCCGTAGCGTCCCTGATTTTTCCTTTGTCTTGCCGTAACTGGCGGTACACATTTCGTGTAAGTATACTATTCGATATTCGATTCGATGTTCGATATTTTTGGCCACTATTCGGCACTATTCGATTCGAATTCGATTCGAGGTGAAATTTCAGTATTCGCACACCCCTAATAATAAATAGCATATTTACAGCTGGTGTATTCCCCTGTAAGACGAAAATTGCTAAACTTTCTCCGTTGTACAAATCAAAAGAAAAAGACAGGGTGGAAAATTAGAGACCGATCTCGGTGCTTCCATTTTTCAGTAAAGCCCCAGAAAATTAATTTACATTCGGCTAACAAGTTACTTGGAAAAAATTCAAAATCCATTCACCTCACCAGTTTGGCTTCAGAAAAAATTGGTCGACAACATCAGCAATTTCAACATTTAACACTATTAAGAAAGCGATCGATTCTGGTTTATTGACAGCGGGAGTCTTCATTGACTTTCTAAATCATGATATACTTACAGTAAAATACCAAGCAAGCGCCCCCCTCACTTTTTTCTGAAGATTTGAAATATGCGCCAATGTCCAAGCAAGCGCCCTCCCCTCCTACCATTTTCACCGTTTTTATTCGCCCAACGAAGGCGAATAACGACGGTGAATCCATGCGTATTCAGTAAAGTGTTTCCGCCGCCATCTTGAATTTTGATCCACGACAGAGCAAGGCCCCCCCCCCCCTACAAATCTTGTCGGATTATCTTTCACCACAGAGGGGGCGCTTGCTCGGGATTTTACGGTAAACGTAAACTTGATAGATATGGAATTACTTGAACACCTCTAACAGCTATTTAACAGATAGAACACAAATCGTTTATATGGGCAGGTAACAATGATCTGCTAAATTAGTTAATATAGGGGCCCCACAGGGTTCCACACTTGCAACGCTACTTTTCCTTTTGTTTGTTAAATGATTTACCCTCGGAGCTAGTCTATGCTACTGCGATACTTAATGCGGATGACACTAATCTACTGATGTCAGACAGCAATGAAATTTCTTAATTAACAAAGTTAACGCTGAACTCTGCAATCTTCATCGCTGGTGCACAACTAATGCTGTCACGCGAATCCTACAAGGACTGGGTTCATACTTTTTCACTCTGAAAGACGGCAAATTTTAGCGCTCAATGATGTACTGTATAACTGTTTAAAACGGCATGCCAGTCACACAAAATTTGTGGAAGTAGTCATAGATTCTCACCTAAAATTTCATTTACATGCACGCATTGTTGTTCAGAAAGCCTCATACGAATTGCATGTTCTTTCTAAATGTCAGCACTTTTTTTTAACAGAAATACTAATTAATCATTTGTGTGCATTCATTCATTCATTCATTCATTCACACATAAACCACTGCATTGCCATATGGGGATGCTTGTACAAATCTCACCTTAAATCCGTACTAACTATCCAGAGAAGAGCTATTCACATAATAATGCTTAATAATATTAATATCAAACGTGACGATTTGTTTAAAAAATTTTGTTGTATTAAGGGGGGACATGGCACTTAAAATTTTTTTTTATTTCTTGATCAATCTTGATGAAACTTTCCGAGTTTATGTACATTTGTGCGCTGATTTGAAATATGCAGTTATTTTTTTAGTATGATGTGCAAGTTTCTAAAAAAGTCAGTTTCGCCACAACAGCGAGGCAATGAATGCAATAGCAACAAATTGGAATGTAACGCAAAGAACGGAAACCAGCTCGAAATTTCCAGTGCCTTGCTCAAGCGCAAAGGACACACGAAAAGCACACACACAGGCGAGCGCGAATTATCAAGTTTCACAGTTACTTATTTCTGTTTGAACAGCGTGCTCGTTACGCAAACGCGGCCGCCGCAGCGGGCGTAGTGACCTTCGTACACTCTGTAACTTCAGCGCGGACATCGTGGTGAAAGCACAAGACATACAACCCCCTCTCTTCCATACATACAACCCGCCCTCCGTGCACCATGCCCTGTAGGGCGAAGTGCGCGGAGGCGCGCGCACGCGCAACACTACGAGCGGGGCGATGACCTTTAAAGCATGCCTCTTGCGCACTTCGCGCCATCTCGCTGGTGAGCAAAAAAGCACGCTGAAGTACATGGTGTATATAAATAGCTCGCCGTTAGCATGCTGAAAGACGGTACTCCTCGTGGCCTAACCTTCTAATGTGTGGGAATCGAATCCCTTTGGCACCTCGTTCCCCAGCTAGCGTGTGTGTTGGCCCCGCGCGGCTCGAGCGCCGGGAACCGCCGTTAATCCGCAGTATGGCGACCACGGCGGCAGCGCCAGGCCTCTTTGTCTGGTGCGAGCCATGTGTCGGCTTCCCAGCTCGCCTACGTCACTGCGCTGCGCCTGTCCTCATTGGCCACCAGTGACAACCCCCTTCCCCCTTGAGCTCGCTTCTGTCTGGCGCTGGCTTGCCTGCGTCAGATGCTCTCAGGCCAGCACGAGAGGTTGACGCGCTGCTCTAGCAGGCGGCTTCTTGTTCGTGTGCTCGACTGCTGCCCTTTGTGTGATAGTCGTAGCGCCGCTGGCAAGCGTACTCGATCGGTCTTGCGGAGTTCCCCTTACGGCCTGCAAGCCCGTGACTGTCGTACTGTGCTGCATCTTGGGTTAATAAACCCGTGTTGTTTGTTGACATCCTGCCTCGAGTGCCTTCTCTGCGCCGTGCCAGAGAATCGACGAACCTGGCCGTAGCGTCTTTGTTCGCTGCGGCAGTGGAGAACGTCGCGTCCCTTACCGGTCGCCTTGTATGGTAAGCGTCTCGCAAACCTATCTCCACGTAACTGGCCCCACGTTGGGCACCAGTTATGTGGAGATAGGTTTGGGTTTATGGAGCGGTCATTTGGGATTATGACATCATTTATCGAGCGGAGAGCGAGCGATTTCTAGCCTAATTGGAGCATTAATTGTACATTCCAGGCTGCATGCTGCACTATGTTTGGCTCGCGTGTTCTCAGGAGCCTTGACTACCGATCAGCAGCATTTTCTGATCATGCTGAAAAAGTGTTGCAGGGCCCCTTTCAGTGCTAATTTTCTTTCCAATAAAGTAATATATTGGCTCACAGAAAAGGATGGCAGACTTCTAAGTCAAATAAACTATTGATCTAGCTTGACTTAAGGGGAGACATGGGTCTTAAAAAATGGTTTTTTAAAACTTGGGTGAATGGCACGAAATTTAATACACTTATTCAGCTTTTTCTGCAGATTCAAAATCTCTAAGTAGATTTTTAATAGCTGCATTAGAACAAAAGATATGCAATTTCTAACACATATTTAAGCATATTTCTTACGGGGATTTTTGGCAACTTTGCTTTGTCAAACACAAAAACAAAGTATGTGGCAAGATTGCCAGGAAGCTGGTCTAGCCGGTGATGCTATTTATTTTCTTATAATGTTGTTCACCAAATTATAATTCTCGATTATCAGAAATAGTATGCAGCAAAAAAATTTCACTCACATTTACGTCTATTTATTTTGCATTCAGAGTTTGTTGAAGACAATCGGATTAGCATCACCGGCTAAACCAGCTCTCTGGCAGCCTTGCCACATACTTTGTTTCTGCGTTTGACAAAGCAAACTTGCCAAAAATTCCCGTAAGAAATATGCTTTTAGAGATTGCATATCTTTTATACTAATGCAGCTACCAAAAATCTAATTAGAGATTTGGAATCTGCAGAAAAAATGGGATAAGTTTGTTAAAAATTTGTTCAGTTCACGCAGCTAATAAAAGAAATAAAAAAAAGACCCGCGTCTCCCCTTAATACTTTTCTTTATTGTCACTTTAAACCAGGGGTCTCAAACTCTCCTAAGCTAGCGAGCCACAATCACAAAATTAGTCTTGTAAGGGCCGGGACAGTGAAGAAGAATGTTGGGGGGGGGGGGGGGGGGGGGATGTCCTCTGCCGTTTGAAAGAATGCATTCCCTATATGTCGTATATGGATCATTTCTCAAGGTTGTGTGGCGTCAGTATTCAAGAAACATATTGATACAGATCTCTAGAATGACTCAAATCTGGACACCAATTGTGAAATACAGAGATGTTGTTCCGCTGTTATGTTTCAACATACAGTGACCGCATGAGGTGCCTCACGAAGAAACAATGCTTGAGACCAGTCCACCCTCTGTAGCTTACCCGAACAAAGCGTTATTAGTTGCAATAGGCGAGTAAATAAAGCCAGTACCATTTCACAAAGTCGGAAACGTTTGATTCCTGGTGAAGCCGTGGGCCGCTAGCGAAACGTCCCCGGGCAGCATGTTTGAGGCCCCTGCTTTCAACATTTGTTGTCTTTGCGTATTTGTGAAGTGATTCTAGTGTATGAACTTGAATGATCACTGATAGTCAGCTTGTTCTTTGCAGGTAAGATACCGGAAGTTATGTCACCTGTTGAGCTGCAGATAGAAGACCTCCGTCATCGGCTCAAGGTAGAATGTGCTGTTGTCGAAGGCGCGAAGAATGTGCTCAAGCTATGTCAGGCCGCCGGAAAAGTCACAGATCGCAAAGTCTTCCAAGAGGTGAGTCATCTTACTCAAGCACTATAAAAGATTAGCTGTAGGTTACTTAATTTCTCACACAAGAAAACGTGAAAAGTAGGGATGTGCGAAATTTTAGGTTCGAAGCGAATTCTAAGTGCATAGTGATTAGGTCGAATAATTTCGAATTGAATAGTTCGAATAGTATATATCTCGTATTATAAAGAAAAATGGGTATGTTTGTCAGGACCCAATCAACCTGCACAATATTTTTTTTTAATATGAACAAGGCATGTGCGAATGTCATTCTTTTTGGTTCAAAGTGAAGTGGAAGCAACTTTGAATTGTAGCAGGATTTCAATTTCAGTAGGATGCAAGTGATATAACCGGTAAAATACACCACGTTTTAAAATTTACTATACATAGAGCATATAAGCCCGTATAAGAAGCTTTTAAACTTAAAAATTATTAATCGATGTGAGGGTAATATCTTTAACCCTCTGAGTGTAGAATTTCTTTCGCGAAATGCGTCCCAAAAATGTGTGTTTTTTATTGTTGAAATAAATTCTCAGACTAATCTACTTAAAGGGGTCATGAACCACTTTTCCAAGTAATGATGTAATGACCTCAGTATCGGAGTTTACTGCCTCCCGAATCGATTGCCGCAAAAATTTCTCGAATCCGTCAAGAATCAGCGGAGTTACGGGGGTTTGGCGCACGCTCCGAGCGCTTTCTCTCTTTTCTCGTGCCGACGAGCGCACTGGAAGCTAGACAGGGAGGGATGGCATGGGGGAAAGAAGTTACGTCAGCGCGCGTCATGAAACGCGATCGCTCTCCCGCTGTGATTCGCTCGCGCGAGTGCGGCTACCGTGTACTGAGGAGTGCGGCGCCGGCAAGTGGCGGCACCCCGCGGCAAGAAGCGCATCTGATCCGAACGCCGCTCTCGATTTACGTCGGCTATCGGCCAATAAGCATGCCATGTCTCTTGCGACATAAACTGCCAGACGCCCCGCCCACCGACGAGAGTGAGAACTGGCCTCTGTTTGAAAAGAGGGCGCCTGGGGAAACGGCAACTTCGCGCTCCGCTTGTGGCCTTTACGCGGCGCGCACGACTGTAGTATTTGGCAGAGCAGTTCATAGCCGTGTCAAGTTTCCGCAGGATGTGTTTTTTCTAGAGCTGTGCGAATAGCAAAATTTTGGGTGCGAAGCGAATTCGAATAATAAAGATTGAATGCGAATCGAATCGAATAATTTCGAATAATTTTCGAATATTTCTCAAACATTTTTCGAATAATTCGAAGTGAAATTACAGAAAAAGTTGCAGAGAATTCCTAAGTATGTTCTTGTGAGATAGCAACATGAAAGTGTTTCTTTTCGCTTGGTTGATGAAGCGCTGGTGGGGTCATGTTTCATAGTTGCCTTTCTTATCAAGAATGAGGCAATGTAGAGGCCGAATTGTATTTATGTACATGATTTGGTGCAACCAAAGTGTTGCCGACAACACTTTACACGTGATAGGCAGAGATGCCATTTCCTCAGCCTCTCCTTTTCTTTCAACTTCTGTGGAAGGCCAACTGATGTGGCAGACAAGGGTGTGCTCCCTTCAAGTCCGGAGTTCCAGATCTGCCTCGTATACACGTCGATATATAAGAACATCTGAAATTTTGGATGCTAAAAAGCTTCGGCGTCCAATTTTAGGACTTCCTGCCCAAATTTCAGGTCCAAAACAGCATTCATTGAGCCCCCAGCCCTGCCACATCTTTCATCTCCATATTGGAACCAGCGTTTTCTTGAGTTAATACATTTGCGACCTTAGCGGAGCTTGAAAGGCAGCTTTGCCGCAATACGGGGGTGTGTTGAGGTGAAGCATATTGAAAATATAGGGACCACTTCCAAACGGACGTCGACTGTCTCTTGGCCAAGTTCGACCGTAACGGAGCTTGAAAGGCAGCTTTGCCGCAATACGGGGGTGTGAGGAGGTGAAGCATATTGAAAATCTAGGGACCACTTCCAATCGGACGTTGACTGTCTCTTGCCTAAGTTCGACCGTAACGGAGCTTGAAAGGCAGCTTTGCCGCAATACGAGAGTGTTATGAGCTGAAGCATATTGAAAATCTGAAGGGGTCACTTTCAACCGGACGTTGACTGCATTTGTCTTTGGGAAGTTCGAATAGTTCGAATAGTAAAATTTCAGTGCGAATCGAATCGAATAGCAAACACTATTCGAAAAATATTCGAAATTTCGAATATTCGCACACCCCTAGTTTTTTCAACAAGCCCAAGGGGTGCTTCATGACCCCTTTAAGAAAAAAATTTTCTAAAATTTTTTTGGGAGATCATAAAGTGACAAAAAAATCTTTTGTGTTGTACATGCACATGGTTTTTTCATGAGTAATAGCAAGATAAATTCTAAAAGAAAACCTATACGACTGTTAAAAAATTGTGTCGCAATAAACGTCTGTGTAGTTCATAGGCATACAAAAATAAGTGCACAAAGTGGTGTCAAGTGGAAACACGAAGGGAGGAAGGCCACTTTTTATCCAGTCAACATCGTCTCGTCATGCACGCTTTTGAGATGTCGCTTGCTCATCAACATCTGAATCTTAACTCGTAAGTAACGCCTCGTATGACGGGCTGACATTTACTGAATCGGATTCTGATTCGCCAGTCGAGCGGTGATTCAGAGGAATCGCCACTAGACTCACTTATGCAACCGAGAAACCGGCGCACACCTCCATTGCGCAAGCAAACTGCGTGGGTGGGCAAACTGAAGAAAATTGTGTTATTTTGAGCGCTTCTGGAAAGCAAAAACAAGTCCAAGACCTATAATAATCGTTCGTGTTATCAGCAGTGAAACGGAAGCGGTTTTTGCGAGTCCCCAAAATAGAAAACGCAACCACGGCGGCATCGTCTGTGTCAGTCAGCGCCTGCACGGAAACAGACGTAATTGCATACTGGGGGAGCAATAAACGAGATAGTAACAAATCCGTCGCCTTTTGAAATATTCTAAACCAGAAAGTGCCGGTGGCAAATCATGTGGTGCAAGGCGTTCGCTGAAATGTCATTGCCCGAGCCGGCAGGCCATGTGATCTCTCTAGAAATAGTGTGCCACAAGGCATTCGTTGAAATGCCATTGCTTCAGCCAGCAGGTCGTGTGATCTCTCATTGCCCAATCAAGTGCAAGCACGCATATTTCAAATCTAGTGGCGGTGGTTTTATGACACCATGTGATCTCACTAGCCAGTCACATGCACTTGCGTGCCTACCGCTTTGCTGTCCATTAGTTTTCATGCCAGGCAACTGGCATAATTTTTTTTTCCTCTTTCTTTTTTCTTTTTTGAAGTACAGTAAAAGCTCGGTAATTCAGAACGGGACTGGAAGAAATGCCCGAATTAACCGAATGCCAAATTATCAAAAGTATCAAGGAAAACAATAAACAGATGTCTATTAAATCAATAGGCTTTCATTTTCTTGATGAATACATAAATCCTATACTGCTTTTGCATAAGAGCAGTGTAGAAGCCGCAGCTTTTGTCATCCTGCGACTTTGTTCTCAAGGTGACCATGGCACCAGACTGCCGTGTTTAATTAGCCCAAAACGTGCTCTGCACTCCTCCCTTATTACGTACGACCACCACCACCACGTGCATGTGACAATATAGTTCTTTCGTGCCCCGCCATGGTGGTCTAGTGGTTATGGCACTCAACTGCTAACCCGAAGGTCGCGGGATCAAATCCCGGCCGCGGCGGCTGCATTTTCGATGGAGGTGAAAATGCTCGACACCCGTGTACTTCGGTTTAGGTGCACGTTAAAGAACCCCAGGTGGTCGAAATTTCTGGAGCCCTCCACTACTGTGTCCCTCATAATCGTATCGTGAGTTTGGGACATGGCACTTGAAAAAAAAAGTTTTTGATTTCTTGATAGATTGTGATGAAACTTCCTGAGTTTATGTATATTTGTACGCTAATTTCAAATATGCAATTATTTTTCTAGTATGATGTGTAGTTTTTAAAATACAAGATATTTCATGTGCCTTTATGGAGCGAGATTTTTTGTAAACTAAGTTAGCTACGCAGTAAATCAGCATGTCACGATAATCTTCAATCGGAACTGTGTGCAGTGCAACAAAAATGGATGTTCTAAACACATTAGAACAAAAGTTATGGTATGTTGAACATTCACAAGTGAAATTCCAGCTTGAAATTGACTCACTCGTGAATGTTCAACGTACCATAACTTTTGTTCAAATTGGTTTAGAACATCCATTTTTGTTGCACTGCACCCAGTTCCAACTGCAGATTATTGTGATATGCTGACTTACTTTGTAACGCAGTCAGTTTAAAAATAATCTTGCTCCCCAAAAGGCACATGAAATATTTTGTATTTTGAAAACAACACAATATACTAGAAAAGTAATTGCATACTTGAAATCAGCACACAAATATGCATACAATCACCAAGTTTCATCAAAATCGATCAAGAAATAAAGAAAAATTTTTAAGAGCAGTGTCGTCCCCCCTTAATAGTTCTTTCGCAGGTAAAGTGGCCAGCAATGGATCGTTCATTCATCACGATGCAGCAAATAAGTTTTATGCTAGCTGACCGACCGTGGCTGAAAGCTCTTCATCTTTAACCACTTCCGCTATGTTTGAGTTTTGTGACATTGCGCGTGCATTGCATCAAGTAAAAATGAAGCTGCATACTGCCAGATCCGCATGTAGACAAAACCATGGTCACTAACTGATGAAGATAGTGATGCGGACAGCACCGCATCATTCTGGTTGTCTGCGAATGTCATTTTTGCTCTTTTGCGTCGCTTCTCGCTCGGCGCGCTCCGGGGATCGTCCGAATTAACCGGGTTGCAGCCAAATGTGACCTAATTAACAAGAGTTTGATGCCATTACAGTGCATATGGTGGCCGGGACCAGGGAGCACGTTCGAATTATCCGATATTCCAAATTAACGAGAGTCGAATTAACGAGCTTTTACTGTAGTATGCTATACAGTGGACTCTCAGTAAACGGAAATCTGTTAAACGGAATGGCTGCTTAAATGGAACAACTGCCTTTAGTATTATTGGTTTCATACCTGAATGTTTCAACCCAGTTCATCTCTCAGTAAACGAAACTCTTGTTAAACGGAACATATTTTCCTGGTCCCTTCAGGTTCCGTTTAATGAGAGTCTACTGTATATATTTAGTACAGTAGACTCTCGATAGTTCAAATTCTGATAATTCAAACTTTTGGTCAATTAAAAAAGATCTTACATTTTTGGTTGGCCCGCTCTGACTTCAATGTATTTTAAACCTGCTTAATTCAATCTGCCCCCACTGTAAAAATTCGATTAATTCAAGCTTTTTGCTTGAATTAGAGCTTTTGCTAAACATTTGCGTTTTTATGTAGCTAACAGTCGCAAATAAAGCCAGTTGGCTGCCTACACAACAGCTAAACTAGCCAAAGCACTGGTACTGGTTTGAGCAGCGGAACTTAAAACAAGGGACCAAAAAAAGACAGACGAGGACGTCATTGTACTAACAACAGTGTCAGCTATGAACCATCTCCGGTGAATACCGTTTTAGCCAAACCACATGCACCAAAAGACTCATACTGCCTGAGGAAGAAAAAAAAAAAAAGAAAACGAGACGGTCTGGCCTTAGTCTATCGAGAGTTAAACACTTCCTAAGGTCACTTTTGCCGCAATACAAGGGTGTCATGCGCAAAAGCATTCTAAGACTGGGAAGGGGCTACCAGCTGTCACAGGGCACAACACATTTTGTCCCTTAATTGCACAGCCATACACACATTCTATAATGACGACTGTACCAGTATGATCGCCGACGTCTAGAAGCTTTCCTGGCAATCGTGCAGAGCTTTCTGTAGCTATCTATGATGTTACTGTGGCCCTGAGAAACAATAAATGTCACAACACAAGTTGGTATTATGCCCTGAGTCATATGTATGAGAACTTCTGATAATTAAAACCTCTGATAATTCAAACAAAATCCTGAGGACCCCACGAGTTTGAATTATTGAGAGTCTACTGTACTTGCTTTTCCATTTAATCTCATATAGATGTTTTATTTCCTAATTTTTATACACTGCTTTTCCATGAATTTATCTATGCAGTTCTCTGGAATGCAGAAAACTCATGAGCCTTTTTGTTTTCCTCACAGGCACAGAACAGTTTAGTTGAATCGAGTGAGAAGCTCGATTTGATTCGCCGGTCACTGGAACTGAAGCGTGCCGAACTGTCACCAGGCAGTGCCAAGTGGCAATTGCTCAAGCGTGAGTTGGAATCTAGCCAGTTGGTGAACCCTTACTCACCATCCATAGTGCCACATGGTCCCCGAACTGAGCAGCAGGGCTTGTCAGCATCTCTGCTAAGCCCATTGGCAGCCAGCCCAAGTGTTCCTCTCTCAAAGCCGGCTTCTGTCACGGGTCAGCTTCAAGTGAGGTGGGCCTTTTTAACCTATCTTCTTTAGCACTATCTATGAGATAAAACTGATATTTTAAATATTTCAAGATGTTTTACCGTATTTACTTGAATCTAAGCCGATGTTTTTTTTTTTTTTTTTCGAAAAAAACAATAGTGTGAAAGTGGCGGGGTCGGTTTAGGTTCGAGTACCATGATTTGACCACAGCCGCCACCTACCTAAAGGTCTGGCCGCGCTAGCGGCATGGCGGCTCACCATGCGCCGATCTCAGGCTACTATATGCAGACGGCTCTGCATGCGCATCCGAGGCTCATTTTCGCGACATCCTACGGTAGCTGCATGGTGACGAGGTCGCTCAGGCTCAGTGGCAGAGTGGTGGTCCCCATGGCTACTCAGGCCGACCGCGTCGTCTGCTTCGTACTGTCCATTGTTCCAAAATCTCGCAGTCCCACGTTCATGCAGCGAGGGTTGTCGAGCCGGCGAGATTTCACACTGACAAAGGGGGGCAAAGGCGGATTGGGTCACGTGATTACGGCGCCGGCAAATGCCACGTACTTTGACACCCTCTCTCCTCCTGTCGTGCTACGCGGAGGTGGCAGAGGCGCGAGCACGGAGTTGGTCAGTTTTCTGAAAGTAATCGTGTTGTGTAGTCGTGCCTTAAACATGTACTCGCGAATCGCCTGCATCAACTGTGCTTCAGAAGCGATGGCACCAACCAAGCGGTGCCACAACAGCACAGCCTTTAAGCGAAAGTTCGTTCTCGAGAAAACATCAAACCTGCAAGCGCAGCATGAGTTCGGCGTGCACGAAAAGAACGTGCGACGATGGCGGAAACAACGAGCCGAACTCTTCAGCTGTGCAGCAACCCGTGACTGCTTGCACAATGTGGCCCCTGGACGGTGTTCCCAAACCGTTTTCATCCAGTCCTCCATCAAGCCGCTGGACATCCAACCTTTGTCGTGAACGCGCACGACATTTCTGGGGAACTTTTCGCCAGCTGGTGCAGTCTTGCACTTGAAAATTATGTATGGGAGAAGCTTTTGTCCATCGGCGGTGCAGCACAACATTACTGTCGTTCGCTGCTTTTCGTAGCCCGCCCTCCTAAGCTTGACTTCCTTCACACCCCTTTTTTTTTCACAGTGTATGTCATTGGCATGTCGAAGCACACCGGGGTCTGGTCGGCATTTGCAATTTGCCCCAGTTGGTAGCCCTTTTCCTGCCGTTTGTCCATCATGTATCGCTGAAACTTGACAAGCTTCTTCTTGAAGTCAGCGGGCAGCTTCTGACACACGGAGGTCCATCGTCTCAGGCTGAACCCGAACCGTTTCATGAAGCGCGTTGCCCAGCCCCTGCTTGCTTTAAAATTGGCTAGTGCGACACCCTTCACAAAGGCAACTTCCCTTTCCTTATATCCAACGCGATGGACGGAAGCAAGGACGATGCCCTCTGGGATGAACTTAGCGACAAAGAGGACAGCGATGTTGCGGACGACGACGACGAATAAACGTTCTACGTAGTGTGTGCTTGTGCAATAAAAATGCTGGGTTTTCTGCCAATAGAACGGTGTTTTCTTTTTTTATTCGGCCTGCATTCGTGGTAAGTTTTTTTTCTCTGGCCTTGCGAATTTTGGGGTTTGGCCTGCAATCGAGGGCGGCCTAGATTCGAGTAAATGCGGTGTGTACTGGAACATAATTCATTGAATTTTTCGTATGACAGATGTTTAAAATTCAGTTGTGGCAATTCTTACTTCATTGATTTCTTATGTGGGGAGTCTTCAGATGCATGTCTGTTGTGAATGCAAGATGAACACATGTCTAGACATGCTTTGGTTTTGTGAGACATACAAGGAATATTTTCCGGTATGTGTCAGTGCTACTGGTTATAATGAGGCAAGAGTTAACATTCGGTTAAGGTATGTTGACACCCTCGAAAAAATAACCTAGTTTAGTTTTATTTTTGTCTTGTAAACCTTATTTATTTAATATATTTAAGACAAACAAATTTTTCAAACCATAAAAAATATTTTTTATATTAATTAAAAATTGCGGACATGTGGGTGTTACGCCAACTGTTCTAAGAAAAGGAATGTTCAAATCAAAAGTTACTCTGTAAGTACATTAAGAGCACATTACATTGTGTACTGAACCAGAATAATTGCAATATCTGTAAGCTGGAATGAGTTATCATAAATACATTGAGAAAGACTACCTCCAGGACAATTTGTTTTCGAACAGTGGACCAATCTCGCCACACACTCAGCACATGCATGAGTTTCCGGAAGCAGCGCTGCTGCCATCTTTGTTGGAGCACTCTGAGCTACCCACTAGGCTAGCTGATTACAGACAGGCCAAATTGACAACTCAGCACAAGGACAGGTCTCACTCTGCAGTCTACTAGCCTCCTGGTTAGTTTAGGTGGTAGAAATGGCTGTGCTGCCATTAAAAGAGATTGCTCCTTGGTTTGATTTCTGTACCAAAACAAACTTTCAACTGCAGAGCCTTTTTTTTTTAAAGAACCTGTATGGGTTTCCTTCATAGGTTCATAGAAGGTTCATAAAAGGCATCAAAGTTTTGCCTTTTATGAACCTTCCTCCAGTTAAAGAGCCGATTTGAATATTTGTGTATATGGTGTGAAATGAGATTAGCTTTGCTGTGTGTGTTCTGCAGACTGATGGGCTGCCAGGGCTTGCTAGAAGATGTTCCAGGACGTCTGCCTCGAGCACAAGTGGCAGGGATGGGAGCTGATCTGCGAAGCAGCCTTGTTCGGGCCACAGGTCGAGGCTTCTCAGGGCGCAACTCTTCTCGCTCCTACAGCATAAAAGAAGAAACCTCTAGTGAGTTACTGTAAAGGGTTTTTCTTCTTGGAGTCAGTGCTTGAGTAGTAGTTAAACCTTTATGTAAGGAACTTCATTATTACGAAATTCTCAGTATAACAAACTATTTAACTTTATATAACTGTCTATAGAATGCCATGTAAAGTAGACTCGTTAGACGGAAATTGAAGGGACTGTTAAAATATGTTGCGTTTAACAGGAGTTCCGCTTACTGAGAGATGAACAGGGGTGCAGAAGCCAAATACGAAACCAGTCATATTAGAGGCAGTTCATTTTACTTATTCCCTATCACAATGAAAATAGGTGTTTTTTGTAGGTTACACTAAATCTTTTTTTGCTGAAGGTACTACTGCACCTAATATTTTATGTAATACATCAACGAAAAGCAGAATGAACTTTTCACGTGTACAAGTTTCATTAACGAGATACAGTAGAACTTCGTTGATACATTTCCGAAAAAAACGCGGAAAATAAACGTATGATCCGGGAAAACGTACGATTCGAATCGAGTAAAAATTGAGGCTGGCATGGCCATATTGAGGTGCAAGGGCAAAAAAAAATTCCTCAAAAAACATGGAGGGAATGTTCGATTTTTGAACTCTTGGCATCTTGCTGGCAGCCAGAGGTCAGCCAGCTAGTTCCAGTCCTGACCGGAAATAACGTCTTGGTCGTGTTTGTTGAAATCTCGAGACAACCCAAATATTGCAAAATCGAATTCTGGGACAACCAGCATAAACGTAAAGAAACGCTACCGCCGTGTCAGCAGACGAAACTTTCCGCCACATGAGCGTCGGTTCTTTCTGCATTGCCGCTTGAAAATATGGGGCTAGGTTTTCCGAAGAGCGGAAGTGATATCTTCGAGCATACGCATTTGGGATACGATCATGTACGTTCGCAAGATCACGTGCGACTCGCCCCGTTAGTGAACAAAACTGCCGCCCCGCTAAAGCTCAACTCTTCGCAGTGCACGTAACAATCGCGGTACAACACGATATGCGAAATCTCGTGAAAGTGATAAGCGTCCCCAAAAGCGACAGCTGCTCGCGGTTAGCGCATACTACGTCGCCCACTCGCGCTCAACTCTTCGCAGTGCATGTAACAATCGTGGTACAACACGATATGCGAAATCTCGCGAAAGTGATAAGTGTCCCCAAAAGCGACAGCTGCTTGCGGCTAGCGCATACTACGTCGCCCACTCGCGCTGATCAGTTTCCGTTCTGTCTTAACTTGAGACATGCGCTGGTATGTTTGCCGCCACTCGTAATCACATCATCTTGCACGGCGGAACGCGCCTTAAAAGATAACGCCTGGCGTAATGGCAACCGAAGGTGAAGTCCCCAAGCGCCCGCATAGCGATCTGTTGAGTCCTCACAAAGATGGCGGTGAGCGCGCATCGTCTCGTTCTGTCGTCTGATAACCAGAAACCTTCCAGATATCTTCCAGAACAAATTTTTTCTGGCAGCTTCTGACGACCCGCTGGTAGGCAGAATTGCCCAGCCAGAGAAAAACGAGGAGCAACTTGAAAACGAACGCGCTCCGGGAGAAAAGTGTGGGGGAAATTATCGGCCATATTTACTGGGCACAATGGCAGTGTTGCTATGGTTACGTGTCGCGCCGTGTTGTGCAGCGGCGATGGCTGCATGTGCGTTTACGTAGGTCTTGTACCGAACCATGGCAGACTGGAGGAGCGACAACCTCCATTCATGGAGGTTGTCGCTTGCATCTGTACTCTGCATCTGCAGTGTGCATTTGTACTCTGCTACGGATAAAGGATTTTCACTGCTCAGCAAAGTCGTGCCAGGTGCTACAGAAAATACTTTCTTTTCTTTTTTTTTTTTTTTTGAAAGCCGTTTCAAGATTTTGACGGCCAGCATCGCTGCCTGCCTTCGAGTCGGTGTCTGGTTGACAGAGAGCGGCGATAGAGCAATTCGGAAGAGACACAGAGGGGACAATTGAGCAAAGCAGAGAAAGCGTGGAGGGGGGAAAGGCACTACGGAGAAGCCGCCGTCGCCGTGCGGCAGCTGTCTGCCACTTCGCGCTTCACAAGAACATGAGAGGGCCCTTTTTGCACACTTGAATGAGTTTCTGAGTACAAAACGTATCATACGACCGCAGTTTTCCGTGGTGCTAAACGTTGCTGCCGAATAATCGTATTTTCCGGGAACGTATTAACCGGTATGTATTACACACAGCTGTATTGGGTTATTTTTAATTTTTGCGATTTCGAGTGTAAGGGCCGGGAAATCGTACTAAGCGGGAACGTATCAATGAGGTTCTACTGTATATGTTATGCGAGCAATATAAATTGCCAGATTCAAGATTACAGGACAAAATTGAACAGAGTTTGTAAAGACACCCTTCTATCTTCTAAGAAAAAGATATAACAGGAATTATAAGATATACAAAATGTATTACCATCTAATGGGCACCATCTCTGAGAAATTCACTTTTTCTTTGAACAGGACTTTCCAAAAAGAAACGTCGCCGTAAGTACTACCGTTCGGTGTCTAATGCGGCAAAGCAGTTCCTCAATGTAAAGCATAGCGTAACGTCAGACGTCTTGCACTAAACTCTTCTGTTTTGCTTGGTTTTCTAGTCGCACTTGCATTACTTAGTTTCTATAAGTTTCCATCCTGGTAGGCTGGTGCTGAAACGTGAACTGAAACGGCCCGAAACAGAAAACAAGGCTGACCGATATTCTGGGCTGGTCCAACCAAAAAGCAGCATCCTCAGACCTTTGTCGCTCATTAAATCCATAAAATCAGCCACACCCGAATGCCGATATCTGCAATCTTCTGAAGTGTGCGCGCACAACGCATCCGGCGACAGCCATTTTCGCTTTCCACTTTAGACGATAGCGCAACTTCGGAGCAGGCTAAAAAATCAAGGCCACGCAGAAAAAAAAAAACGAACTACATAAAGAAGAAAACTGTAGATCTCCCTCACGGTGGATGGCACAGTGTGTCCGTGAATGGCGCAGAATGTCTCGAAAGTGGCAATTCAAACCATCGATAGTGGGCTATCGATGCCCTATGGGCACGGTGTGGAAAGAGTTAAGCAGCAATTCTGTTTCAGAGATCTTCATTTACTGTGTCTTCTGTGTTTTTAATGTTAGTACAGTAGGCTCTTTATAATTCAAACTCATGAGCACCCCAGTATTTTGAGCATGGAGGAAGGAATACTAAGGAGAGGTCCTGACGTCAAATTCATGAAGCCTCCACATCGCAAACACCCGCATCGCCTCCTAGCGAAGGAGCATCGAAAGATTTCGCGATTTCCGTCGCGACGTTTGCAAGCGCATGCGCGCATCGCGAAACTTTGCAGCCTTTTTTTGTTTGTTTTTCGCCGTGCAAGCGGCGTAGTCTATTCACGCGTGCTGCTCCTTCTGTGTGTTCGTTAGGAAAGCTACGCAATGCCCAGCTGTTGCGTATACCCTGTGCAAATCGCGTGCAATGCGGACAGTACCGGTTGTCACTTTTCATGTGTACGTATACGTTCGCTTCATTACTGATCACTAAGGCATGGTATTTGCATGCGGAGCTCTCGGATGTGCGCTCTGTTGCTCTTTACTCGTTGTGTCAACTCGGAACACACGTGAAATTTTGTTTTTGGCGTCTGACGCGCCGTACATACCATGCACTGAAGGCATCGTACGTTTTAGAGGCTGTGTCGTTGAAACGAAAGGACAATAAACTTTTGTTGTCGTTATCAGACTACGTGATGTATGTATTGTGCGGTGTGCGCTTGCTGCGTGCTTGTGCTGTGTGCGCACTGTGTGTGCACTTTACGTGCACGATCGTGTATAGTACAATACAGCGCTGTCCTCTTTTTGACGTGAAGTTACGGCAACTATAGGTTGGCGTTGCGCCAAATAGCTACTGCGCTCACTCGATATACACGAGCAAAGAACCGCTAATAGGGCAATAGATCTGGAAATCGGGCTACGAGAAAGGAAAAGAAAGGCCTAATGCCCAGTAGAACGCGTCAGTCAGTGCTAGGTGAGTTCGAATACGATGAGGCAGGGGCAGAATGTTTTTGATTACGGCACGTACCGGTACTTTCTGTACTGTTGCACAAAAGTGCTCCACGAAGAATTTCAGCACACAGCGCTCGGGCCTGCCACGCACGAACAGCCTGGTAAACGTCTGCTTGAAACGTTTTACTGCGTGCGAACTGCACAATACACACTAAGTTTACACCGGGACTACAAATCCGAGCAGCAGCGAACCACCGCGGAGAGCACGCCGCGGGGCGTCTGCTGTTTTGTTTTCCCCATACCGGTTTGTTTGCCCCATAAATCTGACGTCACTTCCGCCACACTTTTCGCAATGCATTGGGATACGATAGGGCCTCTCCTTAGTTTTTCCTTCCTCCATGATTTTGAGTTATCAGAAGTTTTATTATCAGTTGTCATAAATATTACTCAGAAGTACATACTAGCTTGTGTTGTAATAAAACATTCACACATATTACCTGCCAACCAGGGGACCTTGAAATTTGGGAGATTCATAAAGCAAGGTGGGACGCGACAAAGGAAAACTGGTGTGCATTTTCTGTTTGTTTCTCGGGGCCACAGAAGCATCATAGCTCTGCATGATTGCCAGTAAAGTTTTTAGATGTCGGCAATCATACTGTTACTCGTTATTATACAGCGCGTGCATGCATGTGCAATTAAGGGAAAGATGGGCTGTGTCTCGAGTCCATCGAGTTAGTACAGACGCTAGAGGAAAAGCTCCCCATAGGGCCCATGCATCAGAATCTCGGACCAGTAGTTGCCATTACATTGCCGTGCGAGCGTTACTAGCCCCTGAGACTGTGCTAAACTTGATGGTGGTATTCAGTTTTCATCGTAATTAATGAAAGTGAGCTCACATGAAGTAGGGCTGTAAGTCCGTGTCAACAGAAAGCGCAGACAATGCACTGCGACTCACAACTCAGTCAGAAGATGCGCCATCGGCTGTGATCTCAAACGCATCTTCCTGCGTTACAAGTTCGGCACACAGTAAATTGCCTAAATAGCCTTTAATTTTTCCTTTAAAATCTTTTAAATGAACGTTAAACACTGTCTATACATCTCTTAAGTAGTCAGAATGCCTGGGTTTTATTTATATTGTCAGTACAGTAAAAGCTCGTTAATTTGAACTCTGTTAATTCAAACTTGCAGTTTATTCGAACTGACGCCCTGGTCCCAGCACCGCCCTGTGTATTTCTATGGGGGAAAACTCCTGATAATTTGAACGTGTCGATATGTACAACGGTTAATTTGAACTGGGAGCCCCTGATTTTCATCGCTCCTCGCAGAAGTCAGCCCACAATGATCACAATGTGTAGCAAAAGCAAACAAAACCAAATTTATGAGAGATGCAGAACGAAAAAGCAGCACTTCACAGTAGATGAGAATTCAGACGCAGCGCTGGAGCTCCTGGGCAAGCTGCAAACTATGCTCATGGAGTCGCGACAGAAAAAATACAAGCAAATGCAAATTACTGATTACTTTTAATTTTGATTGCGATAACTGTACCATGAAAATAAGCGTATTTTAGAGCATAAATAGCGTCATATATTTTCACAATAACCCTCACTGCTCACATGAGTGCATGTCGGTGCTTGTTTCTGTCATATCATTGACTGATCAATTAATTCTATTCGCTGTTAGAGCTTCACTGACTTAATTTACGAAATCATGTCACAAACGTGTACAAGCTCCTAATTCGCGATGAGTCCAGAGGTTGCTTCTTCGGGCTCTGCCCGCACAGTGTGGGGCGATGTCCATTCTTTCTAGCGCCCGCCCGCTAAATTGAAACTCCACTTAATTTGAACAACTTTATAGTCCCCTTCGAGTTCGAATTAACGAGCTTTTACTGTATTACTAACGTTAAATAGTGCTTGTTTTAGCCGATCTGTAAATAAATGGAAAGGCAACAAAGACAATGGTAGGGTAATGGCGGCAATCTTGTGGTCGGCGCTCTTTCAGCGACTATGCTAGAGACAGCCGGTTGCCCCTTCCCATTTGTAGTACGCTTTTTCTGCATCATACCAGTTTACAGCGGCAAAACTGACTTAAGCTTTCTTTACACGATAGACCCAAGGCCAGATTGTGTTTTTTTTTCCTCTTTCTTCCTGGATCAACACGTGATGATTGGTTTGCATGGTTTGGCTAGTTTGGCCGCTTTGACTCATGTAGACAGGCACGGACGAGGGCATTGTTCGTGAAGGGTGGACCGAGTGTGATGCAGAAGAATCGGATGACGAAATTTCGGAGCCAGCACCCATAAGTGCACCTGTAGCAATGGGCTTTATACAGGACTTTGGGCAACTCATTTATAGCAAGGGCCTTGGCAAACGCCACAATGCTGCCTTATAAATAAATTGGAGGCTGGCTTCATGGGATCTGTACAAACAAACATCACGCTTTTTTTTTCGTACTTCATTTACTATGAACTTCAGCATATAACGAACGAATGCTGCTTGACACTCAGGTTTGTTATTAGCGGGCTCGACTGTACATTCAGGTGTGGCCTGCACCAAGCGACAGCATGTGGAAACAGTTTTAACCTGTAAAACCTGGTTACAATGAAAAATAAATTGAGTACATCTGTCAGTACTGTGATTTTCACACATAAAACCCCAGAGTTAAATTTAAATTGCTTTGTAGTTTATTTTGTGTTGTACATTCTTGAATGAATCAAGATGATGATTGTTTTAGAGTTGCTTCTCAATTGTGGTGTGTTCACATAATCATTGACCTTATTATTTGCAGATGAAATCATGGCTGTTCTAAAGCTTGACAATGTTCATGTGGGCCAGACTACCTACAAACCATGTAGTCAGCAAGCATGGGACCAGAGGTTCACTGTAACCCTCGATAGGGTAAGTGTCGACTTTATTTATGTAAGGGTCTTTTCCCAACTGTTTAGCTTGGGTTCTTAGATTTAAATAAATACAGTTGCCGACCGATTTCCCGGACCTGGCGGGGACAGTAAATTAGTCCGAAAAATTGACAGCCCGAAAAATTTGTAAAGACATGAAAATGAAGTTTATTTGAATTAGAGCAGCCTAAAGAAATTTCCAATAATGCCCTGCTTCATGGGACGAGCAGATTTGGTTGTATTTGGGCTACAGTGACATCGTCAGTGCATTGGCGATCGCTGCTGCCGACTGTTGCGGGTGGCACAGGAGATGGCACCATGCCACCAAGCACACAAAATTTGACACCAGACCACAAAGATACACACGTCTTGGCTGGTTAGTTTATGGGATTTAACGATGCGGTAGTGGAGGGTGGAGTTCTTTAAGCTGCAGCGACGTCACACAGTGGGCAGGCCTCCAGCATTACGCCTCCATCGAAACGCGACCACGACGTAACTCGCGTGTTTCAGGTCAGCAGCTGAGCACGGTAACCACTGAGCAACCACAAAGGCAGAGAAAATCTGATGTGCACAACGTCTAAAAAACACACTTGACGGACCACCACCACAACCACGTGCAGAATGACGCAACCGGCAAAACAAACGACAAAAAAAAAAAGAGGCTACCCACATACAGTGAAATCTCGGTATAACGAACTTCAGGAGACTGCGGAAAAATGTTCGTTATTCTGAAAGGTTGTTATAGTGAAAGCCCAAAAATTTACCATAACAATAGAATTTCAGTAACGCATACGTCCTACCTTTGCAACGGTACGGCCTTGAACTCGTTTCTCACAACAATGCACACGTGAATGTCAGACAAGGCACGTTTATTTGAAATAGTCCGTGATTGTTTTTTGACGGGTGCAGCACAAACTCTGCGTCACGAACGATTCTACACCATCCGCATTTTTATGCACCGCTTCGGTCGCTGTTCAGCTTTTTTCTATGAATATGCGGAGTTTCCTCAAGTAGTCCAACGCATCTGTGGCCGACACGGACTCATCGCAATCTTCGGGTGCTACCGTGACATCGTCGTCCATGTCATCGCTGCAATCCTTTAAGGCCCAACTGCATGCACACGAGTTTTGAGCGACGGCCGACAGGATTTGCTGTCGCAGAGGGCCATCCATCGCCGTCGCTTGTCGCGTCGCAGGTTTCTGGAAAGCCAGAAAACATTGCTTGTCGCCCGGAAGTGAGCATGACGATATCCGGCAACATGGCAGCATCTCTGACCCTCGCTTCGGTTGCAATTTGCTCGTGATGCTTGCAGTGGGCGCGTACTTCAAGGAATGCAAGTTATAGATTACAGTAAAAGCTTGTTCATTCGGATTTCTAGGGACCGGAAAAAATGTCCGAATTATCGAATGGTCGAAATAAACACAAGTGCAAGAGTTTTTTCAACATACCTTTACTTTACAAAGTAATCGCGCAGGCTTGTCTGTTTAGGAGCAGAAATTCGCGTGGACATAATTTTTCTGAGCCCTTCAAGGTGCTCAGCAGCTCGCATGCTGTCTGCAGTGTCAAAACAAAATTCTTCAAGGACAACGAGGGCCTCCACGGCTTGCAAATTTCCTATTTTGGTGGTGAAGTCCTGGGCCTCGTACTTGGGCCGCTTCGCCGGCATTGCCATCGACGGAGAATGCGGTCACACGAGAACTCAGCACAAAAGGACCAGCAACGATCAAGCTAAAGGAGCCGTACTGAGTCGATCCTCGATAAAGCGGCGTTCAACGATGCAGCACACCAACGGGAACAAAGCAACAAAATGGCACCGCCAAACCCACACGCGAAGAAAAGCCGTTCAACCAGTCTCAAGTCAAGCCAAGTCGATAGTTGATGTCCATGGCGATGCTGCGTTTGAGCTTCACTTTTGTTCCAGATTGTTCTTTTTTCATTTTCGAGCCTCGCCAGCGGCCCGAAAGTGGCCGAATTATCCGATTTGCGGTCAAATCTGTCCGAAATAATGAGCGCCCAGTCTCATAGAGTGATGCGTATATTTACAGGGACCTGATGACGTGTCCGAATTTACCGATTTTCTGAATTAACGAGAGTCGAATTAACGAGCTTTTACTGTACCTTCTTTACAGCCCCATCTCACGCGGAGAGCGAGGCAGCGGCAGTATTTTGTCGTTAATCTTGATCGACGGTTCTTGCTGCATTGGTGGTAGCTTGCTGCAATGTCAACATCATCGTGTGAGGTAGCCGTTCTCCCTGCAAAGCAACGATGTGAGGCGCTGCGGCTTTTTTAAACGTTCTATGACAGCAAGAGGAAACGTTGTCGAGATGCGCCTCATGGACTAACCCCAACATAACACAGTTTACAAGTGGGACGTAGCGTAGGCAGCGTACGCTTCCGGGCGCTCCATGGGATCACAGCAGATACTACTGTCGCAGTTAAACATAAGATTGCGAAAAAAGAAAGTCACGAAACGCTTTTATGGCATCCTTATCTCAAACAAGACAATAATGAATTTGGCATGTTGTCATTCATCTACTCTGTAATTCTTTTTCGTAATTTGCCTGCGTGCACGCAATAGTTTTCAATCGAGCAACCGTGACACTTTGTCGCGAACATGTGGGTGCTCTCGTCGTGACAGCGCGACAGAGCCCGTTTGTCGCAGTCGCCTTCGCTAAATAGTCGCGTGCAATGCATGCGGTTGGGCCTTTACAAAACCTAATGCGTTGTCGCCTCCGCAACGAAGGAAAAAAAAAAAAAAAAATTCTCCGCCCGCGTCTTTCTCCTCCCGCGCCATCTCAGGTTTTAGCGCGTCCGCTCTTCGCGCTGCGTCGTCTGCTACCTTACAGCTCCGACTGCAATGACCGATGCACTGAAATCTAAGAATCCTCGCATTTCAGGATATAAGTTCGTAGTACTGAGGTGTTGTTAAGATTACACGGGAATTAAATAACATTCGTTATTCTGAAATGTTCGTTATTCTGAAGTTCGTAGTAGTGAAATATTTTTACATTGAAACTATAAGCAGTCGGCATGGGATTTCTTAAGAGTTCATTAATTTGAAATGTTCGTTAATGTGGTGTTTGTTGTAACGAGGTTTGACTGTAGTAACTGTGGGTGGGTAGCACTGACGCGTTGCCTTCACGAACGAAAGCAGCTCGCCATCGCCGTGCCCGTGTGCGGTCGGGAACCGAGTGGGCATAATGAATGGTAAATGCATGTGTACGGTACAGCAAACACCTCGGCAGTGCCGGCGTCAGCTTGGTAGCCGACATGCTGCACACAACTAGGAATGATCTGCTTCACGCAACAGCAAATGCTGCGTGATGGTGGAGATTTTCGTACAGTAGCACATCGTTTATGTGCGCACACGCATCGGGGAAAGTTAGACAAATTGTCCGCTCTTCCGCCACATCCTTTGTGTTCAGTGTCATCATTTCCAAACACTCCATGCCAGAAAGTCGTAATTCTTTTCGCGCTTTACTGGTATCGGTGGCGCCAGACGCACTAGATGCAAATTCGCAATTGGTGGTTGGCCCGCAGTTAAGCGAGGTTTGCGGCAGGTATGTATTCATGAGAGCCTGGACACGCACCAAAATGCCACTGGGAGGCATTAAAGCTATTTCAGACATTGCTGTGGTGATTTGAAGTTGTTTTCATTCATCAATAAAAGTTGTTTTCATTGAGCGGAATAAAAAGGCATGTTTTTTTTTTTTTTTTCCCAGGCGATTTCGTAGTTCCTAGGGAGTCCGAAAAATCAGACTTTGACTGTAGTTGACATAGAAAGTTGAATTTCAGTGTAACAAACTTTTGATCTAAAGAAGCATATTTACAGTAGACTCCCGTTAAGACGAACTCGAAGGGACCGCGGTCATCTGTTCGTCTTATCAGGAGTTCGGCTTATCAGAAGTGCTCCCCAAAAGAGAGATGCTAACATGCCAAGTGCATCCAAATATGTTATTTGAAAACACTGAATGGTGTAGACTAACAATGGGGGCAAAAAGACAAGAAAAAGCATTTATTTGGCTCATCTAGATAAAAACTATGCCTTTAAGCAGAGTATTTACACGAATCTTACGAGCACCCAATTTCGCGGGTTCAAAAATAAAAAGCTCATGAAGATATTTGCTACCATATTTTAATGATAAAACTGTAGCACGCTCCTATGTTGACGATTAGAAAAAGAAATTAAGATTTTCCTTCAAAGAATATAAAATTGATTGTCCTGGCAGTTTCTTTTCTTCTGCGAGCCTGTTGTGCTGGCTCCAAGATCACTTCTGGATACGCGTCGGTCGCGTGCTGTTGCCTTGACAAAGTTATTATACTTTGAGTTGCATAAGAAAGTCTGCAAGGTTTTCTTCGAGGTCCGGATATTTTCTTGTTTTCGGCCTGTAGTAACATTTCCCGATCGACGTGCAGCTGAAGATATCCCATCGATCTACTCACGGTCACAAGCATCGCGCACACGAAAAAGACACAACGCAGCTCTATTCACTGTGCAAAATAGCCTTCCTTTGTCATGCGCTTCCATAATCAAAATGGCTCATCACAATTTGCACTTCACTGGGAACAGGTACAACGCACACAGGTCCTACGCGAACCAGCGCGAATTGACCAAAAAATACATGTGGTCGGCCGCCATTGTGTGACGGAGGTGACAGTGCACCTGACCCCTCTGACGGGAGTGCGCCGCAATCATGGTTTCGGTTTTGTACTCTATTGTAATGCACAGACCATTTTTGTTTTGTTCCTGTTGTCGCTTCCTTTTTTTCCCCCACTCCCCTTGCGTTTGCCCCTCTGACCACAGCGGGGGGCACCAAGCTCTTGTGTAGTCTTCTTCTGTTCTCCTTTGTACTCCAGCTGGGAAACTGAAGAACGGGGGGGGGGGGGGGGGGGGGGGGGGGGGGAATACAAAGGGACGCAGTGACTTGGGGGTCCAAGTTGTAAGTCCCCCTACTCTTTTTGTTGCTTTCTTTGCTGATAAAGCCCACACCTCCCCCACCCACAGGCTGGGGGTGAGGGGGGATACCGGCTTTATCCGCTGACCGGTCTTCTTCGATTTGCTTCTGCTTCGCGTCTTTTCTCCAGGAAGCGCTTTTTTAAAATCTTTTTTGCTTTTTCTCGGTAGCCTGAATGCCCCAGCAAGACTGCAGTGTTCGTTTCACAGAATCGCTAGCGAAAGTTCGTCTTAACAGAAGAGTACAGTTGGGCGGTTCGTCTTAAGCGAATTTTTTTTGCATTTAGTCTATGGGAAACCAAACAAATGGTCCTGTGTTGTTCGGTATAAGCGAGAATTCGTCTTAACCGAGTTCGTCTTAACGGGAGTTCACTGTACTGACTTTGTTATGTCGAGGTTTCACTGTTTGTGTCTTGATCCTGCTCTGCTACAACCTTACGTGTAACGTTAGCAGTGAGTCATAAATAAAATAAACAAATAATTGATGTGGATGTTCATACGTATTTGACATCACTGCATTTTCATCATATTTCTTGTAGTGTCTTGAAGGGGAGAAACTTGTGTTTTGAAAATTTATACATCAAGAAAGTAGTAGTGCAGTTCAGCATGATGAGACTCTCTTTTGTTCTCTCTTTCTCTCCCCCCCCTTCCGAAATGGATATGCAGTCCCGAGAACTGGAGATCCAGATATACTGGAAAGATTGGCGTGGCATGTGTGCTGTAAAATTTCTCCGGCTGGAAGAGTTCATAGATGATGACAGGCATGGCATGGCTCTTCATCTGGAACCCAAGGGACTTCTCTTTGCGGAGGTAAGCATTTTTGTATTAATTCCATTTTTCTTGGAATCTCTTAAGGATAAATCTCCACAGTGTTATTCACTGCATGCTGAAAAGTATTCAGGCTACTAAAAAAGGGTGGGGACAAAAGCAATTTAGGAAACTACAGACCAATTTCGATTTTGCCAGTTTTCTCTAACGGGTGTGAAAAACTTATTTTCATTCGGTTATCTAATTTCTTTAACAAACACAACATTATTACGCCGTCACAGTTCGGTTTTCAGTCAGGCCTTTCAACCGAAAGTGCCTTACTATACCAAAAGGAATTGATTCTAAGAAATATAGAAGCAAAAAAACTTACCCTAGGAATATTTCTAGATTTCTCGAAAGCATTCGATAGAATAAACCATGATATTATGCTAGAAAAACTTGACTGTTATGGAGTTCGCGGTACCATTTTAGCTTTAATAAGAAGCTACTTATCTAATAGGAAACAGTGTGTAGCAATCAATCGAGAGCTATCATCATCCATGAACGTTAAGAATGGTGTACCTCAAGGTAGCATTTCGGGACCCCTATTATTTAATATTTTTATCAACGATATTGTACGTATTGACAGCTCTGTAGAATATGTAATCTACGCGGACGATACCAGTATATTTTTTTCTGGGGAAACGGCTGATGACCTCATTGTTTCTGCTAATGAAATACTAAATAAAATATATGCCTGGACTGTGGCAAATTCTCTACACATTAATTGCTCTAAAAGCAAGGCTGTACTGTTCCGTGCAAAAGCCAGGTCATTTGAAACGTCTCACAAACTCATACAGTGGAACCTCGTTAATGCGTACCTGCCGGGAACGCCGCGTAACTACGCACTAAACGGTAGTACGCATTAACCACAAAGTAAAGATTTGCATCTCCTCGCGTACGCCATCGCCGCCAGCAAAGAAATAAATACAGTGCCACAGCAAATATTGCCTAAAGTACCCATTGCAAAGCCTTTTCTTTCTTTTTGCCAAAGTGGAGAAAAGATTCTGGTACTCTCTCACGACCGTCCGATAGTGCCGATAGCGCGCGGTGGCGACGCCAATCAGCATTTCGGAACTATTACAGCGTCCGGTATACGCAGTGACCAACATAGCGACAGAACGGACATTGTCGGCTTTCCGCGATATATGTGCGTGCGTCTGTACCGCGATCTGCTCATAAACGAAAACTGACGCAGTTCCATTGAAATGTGGTACGGCTGCGTGGAGCCGATCGTCTCCTGGCTAGTTGCGTGCAGCGCGTCGCCTTCTCGGCTCACGCCGTCACTGCCGGGCCGCTTGCTGTACCGCACGCGCGCATTTGTCGTGGGAGTGTTCTTCGTAGCCACTTCACTCCAGACTGTGCACAGATGCGGCGAGTAGCTTGTTCGGTTAACGCGGCGATGACGAACTTCCTGCAAGCGATGCGCACTCCGCGACGCTGTAGCGGTCCTGGCAGCGAACGGCAGCGCGTTTGGATGGTCGCCCAATAAAAGCGTGCAGTATGGTTGCAACATCGCTACGCTTGCTGTACCGTACGTGTGCGTTTAACGTGATAGCGTCAATGCAAAGGTTTCTCGTCGCCCGCGACCAGCAACGCTCAACTCCGCAACAGCGAGCTGCTTTCTTTTCTACAAAGCGGCGTGCGCTTGAACACGGCCCCGCGCAACGAGGCGGCAGAGATCGGCGGCCCAGCGCGTTCAGGTTGTCGCCTATTAAAAGCGTGCAGTAGGCTTAAAGTGGTGCTGCGCCGCACGCGTGCCCGAGCAGATATCTGAAGATACTTATTGTGATAAGGTTGTCGGCGATAAGTCATGCTGGCGCGTTCGTCGGTGGCCGCCGCCTCACCTTCGTTCTTTCTCGCTTACCCGCAAAAGCATCGCCGCAATCGCGCGGAAGTCGGAATCAGTGATCGACCGACCTATGCACTTCTCGAAAAGACGGAAACCTTTGGCGGCACATTGTGGCGTCGGGAAGTTTAGCGGCGCAGTAAAATTTTATGGCACAAAACGTTATCGCGGTACGCAGGGTACGCACTAACCGGTAGGCGTAGGGCGAAGTACTACGGCTTAAGCGGTCAGCGAATGCATTGGGCTCTATGGGACTCGGTGGGGGATTCGTCGCAACTACGTTTTAACCGTTAGTACGCTTAAAGCGGGTACGTATTAACGAGGTTTGACTGTACTTAATAACGTTGAAATTAAACTTTCTCAAACAGTTAAAACTCTCGATGTCCATTTTCACGAACACATGGCATGGAATTACCATGCCGAACACATTAGTCACAAACTTTGTAAAGTTTTAGGTGTGTTGCGTCGATGCCAGAACATACTACCTGTGAAACAAAAAATATTAGTGTACAATGCTCTTTTTTCTTCACATTTACACTATTGTCATCTGGTCTGGTCTACAGGCTCTAAAGCATCTTTAAAGAACCTGGTCGTGTTACAAAAAAATGCCTTGCGGTGCATTGAAGGTGTATCCTATAACGCACACACTGCTTCAATATTTGCAAAATATAGAATTTTAAGAATTACCCGTTATTACGAATACCAGCTTCTGTCAGCTTTTAAATAAGAAATACGCAGAGGAAGTATCTTTTTACGCACCTTGGCCACCTTGCAACCAAATCCTGCCAGTCGCGTTACTCGGTATACGGAGACTTGGCATGTACCTTGTCCTCGCACAAACTATGGATTTGAAACACTACGTTACCGCCTTCCAAGTGTGATGAACAAATGGAAACTAACAATTGATAATCTGCGTATATTGTCTAAAACTGAAATGTTAAATCGGATGTGCTGATTGTGTTGTAAATGAATGTTCGGTGATTTCTGTAATGGTTATTCAGTTTTATTCTTTCATACATTGCTCTGTTATGAATATTTTTGTATGTATCTCAGAGTTGTCATTCTATTATTTGCTGTCATGGGCCACATGCGTGTTTCTTTTTGTATTGTCGCTTTCCGCTGCCTGTAATTTTTGTAATTTTTGTAATTTTTGTAAATTTGTAGTTTAGTTTTTTTCTGGGTGAAGGGGCCAGTCAAGCTGTGAAATGCAGCTTTTTTCCCTTCGCACCAAACCACGTATACAGTGTATTTTCGTGTACTTGTCACGTGGTTGAATAAACTCAAACTCAGGGGTGGAAGTGCTGCGCCATTTGCACCACGCTGCGCCAACGCGCTTCTGCTGCGCCATCCTGCTCCAAAACGCATTATTGCGCCGAAACTGCTCCCAAGCGGTCTTTGGTGCACGGCCTCCGCGATGGGCTCCGGTGCGCTGCCGGAACCGATCACCGAGGCTACGTTTGGTGCCTTCATGTGCCGCTGTCATCCGTGTCATGGTGCGCCCAAGCGAGCTTATATCATTATATCATCATCACATCACTTGGCGCGCTCTCGCGACCTTGTCGAAGGCGCAAAAAACCTAGCGAACAAGAAAGTGAGTTGTGCAGCCATATTTCGATTGTGACGCCGGCGGCAGCGGAGTTTTTTGGCGCGCTGCGCGCACGAGGCGGTTGTTGTCATCGTGGCCTGGGATTGCGAACATGAATAAAAGTATGTGCGTTGACGCTTCATAAGGTCGAAAAGCTTCTATTTACTGCGAATATTTAATTTGATGTGAAGCCATGAAGATAGTGCGAGCAGCTGCCGCGAACGTAAACGCGCGACCATTATTAGAAACTTTGCATTAAGGAAATCACTGTATAGCTGAATGTGTAATATGGATTTTGTTTCATAAGTCTGCATGTAAACGAAAAATTTGTTTTATCCGTTTGCGGTCAATGAAGCCACTACCAACTGCGAAATCACTCACAGGGCTTCGGTTTGTGTAAGTCGGTTGGACCATTTCTGAAACTCATTTTCTTTAGCGAGAGCATGCCTCTCTATGTGCAGAATTTGTTGCATTGCACACAAGCCCTTAGACGTTTTAAATGCAGCATGTAAACGCGATCGTACAGCGACGAGCTTAGTCTCGCTAGTACGATCGGTCGCGTTGTTCGATTTTGGCTCGTCAGAACCTGCGCTCGGCTCGTGGTCGAGTACGCTGTAGCTCGTACCATCCGCAGCACAACATGACATGCCGCTCGCCGCCGTGGCTGTGTGTGGCTTGGTACATGAGGTGGCGAGTGAAGAAATATACAAAAAAGAACAAGATAGACACTTGCAACGTTTATTACTGAAAAGACGAATGTGAGGTAGTACGAAAACAGAACCACGGGATACAAAGTGTGCACTTGCGACATCTAGTATCATCGCACCTCAAGTGCCATATTTGCGTGCATATAACCGACACCAATAATTGACAAATCTTGGAACTTGAAGGGAAAAGGTGGAAGCGCGTGGCGCAATTTTGGGCGCGATTTACGCGCGTTTGGAGGGACGCGCGCGTTTTTTGACGATCGCCTTCGCGAAATCGCGCTGTTGCGTCCCGAATGGCTTGATATCTGCGCGACTGACGCGAGGTCGGAGGGTCGCGCGCGTCATTTTTGATGAACGCTGTCTCAAAAATCGCGCCGCCGCGTCTTCCTACTCGAAGTAGAAAAGAAAACGCCTCGCGCGGCGCATCGCCCGCTCGTCCGAGAAGTGGAGTTTGGGGTGCAGAAGCGTGTTTGTTTGGTTTCTTCCAATGCCTCCAGACAGCGCTGACCTCCGCGCATTTATAAAGCGAGATTCAGTAACGAAGAAGAACAATGTACATGCTGCGGGGGAACTAAGGAAACGATGGAACATGTACTGATTGAATGTGGCGATATTCACCCAGGTATACGTGTGGGCACGAGTCTACATGAAGCCTTGGGTTTTAGGGACAACAATGGAAAGCTGCACACGTCCGCGATAGAAATAAGTAAGAGACGGTTAGAGTATTGGTGGCAGAAAAGTAGAGATAAAGAACAAAAATAAATAATGGGGGGAAAATAAGGTCATTCTGCCTTAAGAGGCAGAGAGATGGACCGTGAATTTATATTTTTTTGGTATAATAACATAGATTTAATCAATGTACATAAGGTATTAGGCCAACATGAAACAAGGAAGCTTTTTTTTCTTTCTTTTTTTTTCTCTTCGAGCCTGGTGGCAGACATGTCACCGCCCAGTTTTAAAGGGGACTCTCATAGCATCCATCCATTCGAAGGAACTTTTTGAAGCCGGCGTAGGGTTTTGACGAAAATGCAACCCGGCAAATGAGGTGCAATCACGCCGCTGCTGGAAAACGTTCATTACCATGAAGGTTTTTCATTTGTCAGTCTAGTCAAGTGTAGCTATTCAAAACATCGCTTATCTCGTTTTCCTGAGTCATTGCTTTATCACAGCTGTGATGTTTTAATGATGACACGTATGCGCGTGTGTGTGTATATATATCATTTGTTTAAGTGCTGTTGGTTCATCAATATTGAATGTTTTCTAAAATCGTTGGAATTTCTTGTGTTTACCAGAAATAAAAATTAAACAACAATGATGTTTGACCCTACAATTTTGCTCCAAAACTAACTTGCATTGCTCCAAAACAGCATTATTCCTGCTCCCTGAGCTGCTCCAAAACGCTCAAGCCCGCTTCCACCCCTGCAGACTCAAACTCAAATGAAAAAAAAACTAGGGCTGAGGATCAGCTTTCTCTGCAACCAACAGTGCTTCAGCCGCTGTCCTTTTTAGCAGTGCTGGATATCACATGGTTTGCTGCAGGTTATTGAGGACTTCAAATGACAAACTGTTAACAGAAAACAAAGGTAATATACACTACTCACGGATTGGAACGTGAAAATTTAGCGCTAAGTAGTGCGCATACTGTTGTTTCCAACATCTATAGTTCGTCTATCGGTGTAATTTTGACTTAATACTTACATCAGAGCCAAGATTACTTTTAGCGGCCAGATTTGTAGCGACATGACATAGTTATGGCGAGCAATTTCTCATAGGCAGTCGTTATACTTTTAATTCATGAGTACTATACATAGCCTCGCAAGACAGCTAGAACTTGTGATTGGCATTCAGCATTTAGAAGATCTGCCTGAATGCTTTTTAGGTCAATTACTCATGGGAATGCTGATCATCAGAATGAAATCTACAGTGTAAAAAATTCACAGCATATCCACGGGTGAATGATGAAGAGCTTGAGCGAAGCTCCTGAAGCAATCATGGTTACACCGTGAAATCTTGAGTGGTTTTGCCCAGCAGTAATCAAAGCGATAGCCCAGTACATCTTCAAAGACGTGACAAACACTGTGTATATTTATACAAGAAATTTTATTAATCGTAAGTGGTAGCTAGACGTGGCTTCCGTTCCCCCTTCATTATAACGGCTTTATGGTCGATGAAGTGATGGATCGGTGATCGGTCGTAGTGGGATGTTTGCAAAGACGAAGTAGTAGGCAGTTTGCAAAGGATTGGTGATGGGCCGGTTATGCCTTACGCTGGACGCCGGACGCGTGACAAGGTTAGACTAAGAGGAGCTTCGCCCCTAAAATGCGGGTCTGTGTGTATACAACAGGCCTTACCTGGTCATAAGCAGCAGTTTAATCCTGTCATATAAAAGTGTGGCTTCATTGCATTCTACTAGCACTATCATAATGGGCAGAAACATTGATGTTAACAAAGAAGCACAGTCGGGAGCGGCATGGGCTCCGAGAAGCATTGGTGCAAGGTGGCGGAGTGCTTTGCAGGAAGCTCGCCATCGCTGCGTCAACCCGTAATCGCTCAATCTGTGTACGGTCAAGAACAGAGTGAATACAGAGAACTTTGCCACAGCAAATGCACGTACAGAAATACCTCGTTAACTCAATGGAGTGAAAACTAGAAAAAATTTAAGATAAAGTTGTGGAACTGGAGTTGAAAAGTAGAGTTCTATCTAAAAACTTAATACTGATCAAGCTATTTCACAGGAGCTTCTGAACTGCCTCTCTGTAAAGATTTAAAAAAAAATGTATACCAGAGTTATCAACCAGCTGCGTTTTCCAGCACTGCAATTTTATTTAGTGAAAAGCAACTCTAGGAAGGAGTGATCCAGTTGCTTCACACATCACATTTGCCGATCGTCCTCGCTGCTGCACTGATCTGTATTTCACTGCAAGCTTAGCATGTTTTATGTTTCGGCTGATGTTGGCACCTCCCAAGTAGTAGTAGCATCGACACTGCTGCTTTGACCTTGTGCAGCCTTCGACACCACATTGTTTCGCTTAATAAAATGGTCCAACCAACCGATGTTGCAGGTGAAATCTGTGCAGCCCATTCGCAAGTCCAGAGCATCTGCCTTGTATATTACACACCTGCCAACTCTCCCGATTTGCCCGGGAGACTCGTGAATTTTTAGTAGTCCTTCCGATTGTACGGGCACGGCCAGAAATCTCCATAAAATTGGTGCTAGTGCCACTATGCAAACAAAAGAATAATAATCAAGGGGTACTGACACGAATATATTCAGTTTTTTCTCTTTTTTTCTTTTCCGCCAAATGAAAGGCCAAGCCCTCGAGAGCCTAGAAAATGTACAGCTAAGCGTGAGTGCGCTCTGAAAAAGTAATTACAGAATGTGTTTAAAAGCTAGTTTTGGTTCATGCTGTACCCTGACGTCACAACACTATGAGCTTCTCGTCACGTGCTCGTGCAAGATATTGTGACATTTCCATGGCCGCTCCGCACCATTTCTCCATTGATGATGCACAAGCGGCCATTTTGGAAGTTTTGGTACCTGACGTCACATCCTGCCAGACTGCTGCGTAAAGTCGCCAGTATTAGTACTATAGCCTGACGTCCAGCTAGTGTCGATTGCGGTAGGTGTGCCATGGGAAAATTGACTTTAATATCAAAATAAAATGTCTTATCAGCATTTGTTGAGCTTCAGACTTGCTCAAAAACCGAGGGTCGCGGGATCGAATCCCGGCCGCGGCGGCTGCATTTTCGATGGAGGCGAAAATGTTTGAGGCTCGTGTGCTTAGATTTAGGTGCACGTTAAAGAACCCCAGGTGGTCGAAATTTCCGGAGCCCTCCACTACGGCGTCTCTCATAATCATATCGTGGTTTTGGGACGTTAAACCCCAGATATTATTATTATTAAGACTTGCTCAAAGCTGTCTCTGTATGTATATAGGAGACTTGTATGGCAGAGTAAACTCTCCTTCGAAAAGTGGTGTCAGTTTTAAGGAGACCAGCTCTAAAATCACCACCTCGATTGCCGTGGCTTTCTGCACGAATTTGGCGAGCTTGTTTGGGAGATGTAAAAAAAAAATGTTGGAGCCTGTTTACTGGCCATTTAAAAGGGTGCAGTACACTTGCAGCTGTGCTAGGCCACAGTTTGCTGAACATTTAGCAGTTCGCTGAACATGCTTATCATTATGGGGTCATTATAGGGTTCTCAGCGATTAAGCTATACTGGCACTTTTGTCACCTGCCACCATCACGCCTCCATGAATTTCAGGTGCTTATCCTTAAAGAGGCATCATCACTGCGCCATGACATCCCTTCAGATTCTCAGTATGCTTCACCCTATAACACATTGGCTTTGCGGCAAAGCTGGCTTTTGGAACCTGCTATGACTGATTAACTCACTAGAGCGCTGGTTTGAACCTGCGCTATGATTGACGCAGCTGTTTAATGCTATTTGGCCCTGCAATTTGAGCAGAAAGTCCAAAAACTTTGATTCAGAAGAATTTCCACATCCGAAATTTCAGACTTTCTTAAACATTTACAGTCAACTGCCGATTTTTCGGACGCCCGATTTTCCGGACATGCCCGAAAATTTTTACGCTTTCACGGCACTGTTACCAGCCCCATAGACGTCAATGTATTACAATGTCCGAAATTTCGGATGCTGATCTTCTTCCGTGTCCGGTTTTTCAGACTTTCTGCCCAAATTGCAGGTCTGAAAGTCGTTATTTGAAGCCCCCACCTCTACCGCGTCTATCTCGTAGGTTCGAACCAGCGCTTTCGCGAGTCTATCTGTTTGCGACAGTAGCAGAGTCCGAAAGTCAGCTTTGCCGCAATGCCAGAGCGTTATGGGGTGAAGCAGACGGGAAATTCAAAGGGGCTGCTATAACGGCGTCGTGCGGCGATGTCTTTACGGATAACAGTGATTCCACTCCTGCGCCAACTGCGCCATCCTGATAGTATCGACGAAATTTGCGCCGAACTGCACAAAGTCTCGGGTTTGGGGCCGTCTATCACCGGCAATCGCACCGCCGGCGCGTCAGAACATGTGCAGCTCGATCTTGGGGCTGCCAATAAAGTCGCAATCATGGACCAAGAATTATTCCGCTGAATAAATAGCGCTCGCGCGTGCGTTTCGAGTAAGCCACGATGCCATGCACGGTGCCGATGCAGCTTCTGTTCTGCAAGTCGGCTCGACAGCAAAACGCGCTCTCCGCAGAAGCTCGTGACGCCTAGGCCTATCGGTAGCAAGAAAGTGCGACGGCGATTCATCGGCGGACGTCGTCTGTTCCAGAAACGCTGCTGATAGCTCGTTTCAAGTGTCGCATGGCACGTAAGGAAAGCAATGTTCAGTAATAACTACATGAGTGCCGCTAAAATGTCTGTCACTTCTGTTTCTGGACATCGCGGAATGAAATCTGGGATCGCTCGCAGTAGATATATGGGACAATATCGAATTTTCCTTGCTTCGCGTTTATGGAAGAGTACGCAAACGGTGGAAACGCGTTGACACTTTTCCTCAGATATACTTTATCCATGGATCTTCATCCAGAACAGCTTTTTCGTAATTCCTTCCGCCAGCACGTCCGAGTTTGTAATCACTCTGCGGTAAATACCCCCTAAAAGGCCTTGCCCTTTCGAGCTCACGTGCTAGGGTTCCAATTCGAATTTTTTGCTTGCTTTTTTAAAAATGTCATCTCATTAGTAAAATCATATCTCCTGGTCGGAGCAGCCGCAAATGCGCAGCGGTCAGTAGCACGCCCGTCGCCGACGGCCCACAGTGAAGCGGCTACGCCATATTGCACGTCCGCCCCTCGCTTTCGGGGGTCTATAGCTAACGGTTAAAAAAACTCAGTTTCACTTAAGAGCGAAGCAATGAATGCGATACCAAAAAATTGTATTGTTAAACGAAGTAAGACTAGCAGCTAACTCTTTTGGGTCCGATCTCGCGTAACTAAAAAAAAACGCTGGTTTAACCCTTTGAGGGTCGAATTTTTTCGCGAAATCTAGTCCAAAAATGTGTAATTTTTTTTTTTGCTGAAATAAATTCTTCAGACGATTCTATTTAAGAAAAATATTGTCTAAAATTTTTTTTCATGACCGTAAAGTGACAAGAAAATCATTTTTGTTGTTACGTACACATGGTTTATTCGCAGTAAAATCAAGCAAAATCCTGAAAAAGAAAGCTTACCAGGTTTTTATAAATAAAAATTATGCATTGTATTAAACATAGCTCACAGACATACAAAAATAAGCGCACCAGAGTACTTTCCCGGTTAAAAATGTTCGTGCTCTAACATTAAAAACTTTTCAGCGTGTGATAGTCATTGAAGCATGGCTAGCCGCGCACGTTTTTCAGATGTCGCTCCTTGATAGTCATCGGAGTCTGAACTCGTCAAAAAATCCTCGTCTGACAAACTGAAATCCAATTAATCAGATTCTGATTCGGCACTTGGGGAATAGTCTGCACCGGAAGAATCGCTGCTCGACTCACTGGCAGCAGAGCAACCGGCGCGCTTCCATAACGAAGTGAACTGCGTCAGTGAGCGCACAGAAGAAAACTCTATGGTTGTGCGGCCGTCCGGAAAGCAAAACGAGTGAAAAATCTACAGTAATCCTTTGCCTTATCGCCAACAAGACGTAGTTAGTTTTTCCGAGGCCCCAAACCTGGAAACACAATTACGGCGGTGTCGTTTGTGTAATGTAGCGCCGCACAAAAACAGATGTAATCGCGCCCCGGGGTGCAATAAACGAGAGAGTAACAAGCGGTCACCCTTTGAGAGATTAGAAACCAAACAGCCATCAGCTTTGCGGGCGCAAGAAGCGAAAACCACCCGAAGTACGAAATTGAAACCAGCCGCACCGCGTGTGCGCGTTCCGATGCGCAACTGAACGCTGCCGCGCCGCTTTGGAAAGCAAAAAAAAAAAAAAAAAGACGGAGAGACATCGGCGCTATAAAAAACATTCCACGTATTCCCGAAACGTGGCAGCACATTCCAAGCAAGAGAAATCATCGAAGAAGGCACGCGTTTGAAACCAACCACTCCGCGGGCGCGCTCGGTTGCGCAAGTGATAGCCGGCGCGCCGTTTTGCGAAGCATAAAAAAAGCAACAACAGAAAGACATCGGAGCATGAAAAAAATTCTACGTATTCCCGAAGTGTTCCAGCACATGCAAGGCAAGAGAAATGATCGAAAAAGGCGCGCACTTTAAACCAGCTGCACCACGAACGCGCTCGGATGGGCAAGCGATAGCCGGCGCGCTGTATTGGGAAGCAAAATAAAAATACAACGCAGAGACATTGGCGCATGAAAAAAATTCCACGTATTCCCGAAGTGTGGGAGCACAGGCCAAGCGAGAGAAATGATCGAAAAAGGCGCATGTTTTAAAAATAAACGCTATGCCGTACATGTACGACGAAAACCTTTTGGTACCAGGAAGCTTCTGCCGTACATGTACGGTGAAAACCCTCAAGGGGTTAAGCGAATATGGCCCCTCCAGGAACCGAAGCGTTTTCTTGCTCTGAGTTCTCTAAACGCGAAGTAAGCGTTGAAGGCACAGCAAGTTTACGAGCCGTCTCCTGATGACTCGAGATAGTGTGCGCGCAAGCGACTGCGCCCTTTGAATGATGCCCCCCCCCCCCCTTCCGCTCCGCTGGCGTCCCTTCATGCTCCTTACGAAAGAGGGGTGGGGCGTTCCCTCTTTGATGAGCAATCGACGGCAGGCCCGCACGTGGGAAGATGTTATCTCATGCGCTGTCCGTGCGGCGGAGACAGATGGCCGGCTAGTTTAATCTCCGCTTCAGCCGCGTTCGTCGCCAGCGCTCGTGAGCTTTTACCCGCGGCTAGAATGCGCGTGGTGATGTTATTAATTTAGACTTTATACGGAAAATTACAGCAACGGCGACGGCAAAAATCCGCCGAGAGTGTCCATATAATTGCTATCGCAAGGGTCAATGTACGGGGCAGATTTTGCGCCCCCCCTCCTCTTAGGTTCTTTCAGAGGCCACGGATGTGGCTATTTCGCGCAAAAGAAGTCACAAGGGGAGGGTTAAGGGGAGCGCGGTTAAGCCCCCCCCCCTTTAATCACCCTCTTAGGTGATTAGGGGAGGGGGGGCTCCCCCCCTGTGCGCACGCCTATGCTCCTGAGATGATTTTTTCCATGAGATTTGCAATGAATCGAAATATTTCTAGCCTTCATAAGAACCCCATAATAATACTCAGGTGCTTGAATGTTAATGCAATATGCTTCTGTATTGCACTCCAGGATGTAAAATTCGCTGCTCCAAAGTGCTCCCAGATGCGAAATTATCTGCTCCAAAGTGCTCCAAGATGAAAATTTTGCTGCTCCAAAGTGCTCCAAGACGGAAATTTTGCTGCTCCAAAAATTGCTCCAAATCAGAAGTCCTCGGTAGCATCACTGGGATAAGCAGCGGAAATGCATGGAGGCATGATGGTGGCAGCTGGCAAACGCGCCAGTACGGCTTAATCGCTGACAAAGCTTACGATAAGCATCTTCAGTTAACTGCCCAGCAGTGCATGTGACCTAGCGCAGTTGCCTGCGTACTGCGCGCATTTAATAGGCGAGAACCCGAATGTGCCACGCCGCCATTCATGCTGTCTCTTTGTGCAAGACCGCTAAGTGCGCTGCATGGACGCGTTGCTGTCATGGACGAAACCAGCTCGCCATTGCCGTACCCGTATGCGGTCAGGAACAAAGTGTGCGTCACAAACACTTTTATGATAGATGCATGCATACGATACAGACAGTACAGTGACGGTGTCAGCTTAGTTGGCGATGTGCTGCACACAACTAGAAACGATCAGTTTCGCACGGCAGCAAATGCTGCGTATCGTTGAAGATTCGGCGATGTGTGTATGCATCGTTTACGTGCGCACACGCATAAGGGAAAGCCGGACGAGTCGTCCGCTCTCCCGCCACAGTCTTTGTGTTCCGTGTCATTGTTTCCAAACGCTCCATGCGAGAGAGCCGTAATCTATCCACCCTTTGCTAGTATCGGCGGCGCTCATCACGAGATGCAAGTTTGCAAGTGACGGTTGGCAGGCAGTTAAGCGCGGTTCGCGGCAGGTACCGAATGTATTTGCGAGGCATTCAAGCTACTTTGGACGTGGCTGTGGGGATTTGACAGCTTGAGCCGAATAAAAAAAACATGAATTCGTTTTTTCGGACTGCCAGATTTTTCGGACGATTTTGCGGTCCCTAGGGAGTCCGAAAAATCGGACGTTGACTGTACTCTATAGGGCTTGTGATGGTGCTGCGAAATGTCCAAATTTTCATGCATGTCGGAAAAATTGCCAGGCGATTTTTTTTTATATTCCCCATTTATCAACATGGCCATGTATCAGAAGGAGGTTACAAATGGAATGGCAAAAGTTTGAACTTTCATACAATGCCAAGGTGGTGGCACTTGGCAGTGAAGAGGACGAGAGACACCTTCGTGAACTTCATTATTTTTAGCGTAATCTTTCTCAAAAGTTCGTGCTGACTAAATTATTTTTTCAGCAAAGTGGTTTTGGTAAAGCGTAGATTAGGCACTGTAGTTGCCAAAACAGGTGGTTTCCTTTAATGTTTTTAACAATTATTGGAATCCCTTGCATATGCACCACGCTTTCCATGGGGCAATTCATGCAAAGGGCAGTGAGCTGTGCTAAAAATTCTGACCTGCGACTCGCACCCAAGTCTGTCAATTTTTTTAGGAAAAAGGTGTGATCATTATGCAAGTAAATACAATGAGTAGAATAGATTTCTCAGATTGAAAGATTATTATATAAAAGGGAGTGCTTGAAAATCAGTTGCAAGCCCTTTCGAGGTCAATCATTTTTTGCATCTTTGATGTGCTCTTGTGCAAGTATAAATTTTAAGTTTGTTGTGTTGTCATAACTCACCTTCTTATTTATTCTTTTTTCCAGATTAAGTTTGTGAACCCAATGATCTCAAGAAAACCTCGTCTACAGCGACAGCGAAAACTTTTCATTCACAAAGGTGAATCATTTTTTCAGCATACAGGAGTGGAAGTGCTGCACGAATTGTGCCATTCCGCGCCAAGCTGTGCCAAAATGGCATTTTAATACAATTGTTACCTAAATTTAGGTGGTCGTATATAGTCTCAGCCCGGGCAGTACTACGCTGCTGGTATACACAGCTCGTACCCGGAGGTGCTGGCATTATTAGCCCATGGAGAAAGGAAACATGGGCCCGCCCATCCATAGGCTATGGCCCAGCCCGTTCACTTGGAAAATGGTGTGGAGGAAATGTCTTAGCGGCCATATTGACTGGACACTATTACAACTTTATGATCATGTGGTGTGGCGTATAGTGTAGCGGCAGCATGTGTGGTTCTGTAGGTCTCGAACCCCATGCCGTGGCGAACTGCATGTGTTCAACAGTGTGCATTCTTTGTATGTGCAGTGTGCATTCTTTGTAAATATCGGTATGTGGCACTTGATATCCTGGTAAACCCTTACCATTTCTTCTCCAATGCAGTAAGATTTGGTTTAAGGGAAGATGCTACTCGAAAAATGCAAGTTTCTTCAATAATTATTTTTTTTTACTTGTTTTGCCAAGTTAAGTTTCTCTACTTTCATGGCAAAAAAAAAAAAATCAAGGTTTTATGTAACCTGAAAAAGGGGTTAAAATTGCTTTCATGGAGCACATGGTGGCTGTTTAAAACTATAAAAAGCATATTGTCCAGGGCCCCTGGATAATGTCGCGTAGCTACTTGCCATTGCAGTTCGCGTGAGAAGTTCACCAAAGCCACATGCTCAAAATAACCATGATTCCCAAGCTCTCATGAAGGAAGAAATAATTTATACAAATACGTCTTGGCCACATAGACAAACTTTAAATTGTGCCTTTAAAATACGTTTTTCTTCAAATGCAAATTTCGGCAACTTGTTGAGTTTGGACGTGGTGTTTTTTGAACTTCTGATGGTTGGGCTTGGGCGAAATTTTTTCCACATGTAGTGTCTGGAGTTCCTTTATCTCCTTTAAATTTTGATATCGCTTATATAATTATTACAAATTTCAAGTAAACAATTACTAGGGTCTGAACGTTTAATTTAAGACTTCTCAGGTTCTAATTTTTCCCATCAGTAAAGCATTTTCTACACACTTTCTAGTAAGTTCTCGGCATTCTACAGTTGCTGTGGAGGAACATGAGCCATCAATGGCTCATAAATATGGAAGCTTAGTAGCAGAAAAAGTGGGAGCAAAAGAGATCTACATACTACGCATTGTCATGTTCAAAAATGAAAACTATGCAACTTGCTATAAAACTGGTTAGATCTAAGAATTTCATTGCCCTAGGCTATGTATTTAAAATTTTTTTTTTCAAGTAGCATCTTTCATTAACTAGCTTTTATTGTAACATAAAATAACCTTTATGTGCAAAATTGACCTGCATGCCCTTTTTGTGGCTGCATGAAAATGGTCACGGGATCATTGGAGCATTAGTGATATTAGTCATCAGTATTAGTCTGTGAGCACATTCACTTTCTTGTTGAGATTGTCAGAACTACTCTGCTGTTTACCTACATGGTGTTGAGTGGGTTGGTAATGTTAATTCAAACAGTGTTTTAATTAACATTTGTTCGTGCCAATTCTCAGTCACGGGAGAGTGCATTGCTTCTCCTGTTTTTGTGTGATTAAATACATGCTTATGTAAAGAACATTGTCTCACGGTGCTTTTGTTTGCAGATATGTTCAAAACAAATATATTGTGGCTTTTTTCTCACATGATGCAAAAGACATTTGATAATCAATTTCCAATTGCATTAAAATGCCTGATGTTCTACAGGAAAGAACTTCCTCCGGCCAACACAAATGAACATCAACGTGGCTACTTGGGGTCGCTTGATGAAGCGTGCTATGCCTCCTGGCTGCTCTGACCACGTGACAACAGTCAGCCCCCCTGACGCACTTCTGTCTACAGGTCAGATGATTGTTTCATGGAAGCTTGATAATGCAGCTTTCTGATGTAACTACAGTTAAACCTGCCTATAACGAACCTCCATACAACGAATTCCTCGATATTACGAAGTTTTTCTATTCCCGCTGTACTCCATAGAAGCACATGTATTTGCGACCTCTAGGTAACAAAGTGTCAACGGGAGACACCCTTGATATAACGAATTTTCGCCGCCGACAACCTCGGGGTTTTGCCCCGAATTTTGTCATCTTGGCACGAGCAGAAGCCGCATGCATCTTCTGCGGTTGCCCCGCGACGAGAGCGCCAAGTGCCGTCGTCGCGCATGGTGCACTCAAAGCCCCGGCGACTGCGAGGCGAGAGCAAGCGCTCGTTCATGTGTGCGGGTGTGCGTGAGGAGGCAGGCAGGCGAGGCCTGCACTCCTCAAGCCGGCTTTCTTGCCACCGCGGGTGCGACAACGCTAACTGCACCAGCTTCCTGAAAAAAAAAAAAAAAAAGAAAATCGGCTTTTGCGTTGGCACCGCCACTCTTGTTGCAGTAATCTCTGAACTGCACTTCGTTAATGTGACACCAGGTTAAGGCACTAAAAAAAATAAATCCTTGCTCCGTGTTGTTACGCTTAATGTTCGCGCCGCATATGTGGGGCCGTGCCGCATTCGCTCTTCGTTTTCAACGCCATGGGCAGGTGCGTGGTTTCACTGCACGCGCATGGAGCAGCCCCTGACGACGTGCAGCTTTTGCAATTTTTTTTAATCCCGACAACTGTCGTCGCTATCCAGGAGATGTCAGATTAGGTGCTGGTGGAAACTGTCCACGACCACGCTAACAACGACGGATCTTCGGAGGTTGACTCGTCACTGTCGCCACGCACTTTGCCATCTAGCGCTCCTACCCGCGGGTTCGCGAGGCCGTGGCCTCTGAGATTGGCTCCGGCAACACGACTGCGTGTTGCCGGAGCCAGTCTTGGAGGCCATGGCTGGACGCTGACAGAGCAGCGTTGTATTGCCATCCCTCACAAACAAGTAATTGAGCAAAATAATGCGGTTTTTTGGCGCTAAATAAATGTTTTGGGTGACCTCTGCCTTCAATTCCCCTTGTTTTTTAATTTGTGCGTTTCTTTTCCAAATTTTCGTGCTGAAACTGGATATAACGAAAACCTGTTTATAACGAATTTTTTCGGGAATTTGTCAATTTTGTTATATCCAGGTTTAACTTTACATTTCTAATTATGAGAGTTCTGTGTGGTGCATATTTGCTTGCATCATATGGTTGGTTAGAATCTTTTGTAAAAACCTCAAATTAATGAATTTTTTAAATCAACCAACATTTGAAAAATCAGTCTTTTTAAAAGCCCATTGTTTCAGTGTAAAATGTTTGAGCGCTATGAATTTCGGAACACCAATTGCTTCAAAATAGCAACTGAAATTTTATGCTTTTTTAACCCTGCTTATGTGTCCCCAATTTTCGTATGTCCCAAGTTTTACAAGTATTCATGCAGTCCCGGTAAATTTCCCATTGAGACACTGCACTCAAAGGTTTGGTTATATGGTACAAGATGGTGCACCACTTGTTTCATACGACCTGCACATAAATGCAAATCCAGCAGCGGACACACTTCAGCGTGCCACTAGCCTCCGAGAGCTCCCTCTTGCACTCACCATTTGTTGTTTTCCAATATTTTCCATTGCCACACATTGCTTTCTCATGATTTCCTTTCCCCTCCTGGTGTTATATAACTGCCACCTGCATTCATCCACACAGGCTACACCTTCTCTGTCTCATTTCTTTGGCAGCACCAACGCAAGTTCAGGTGTTTTACAAGTTGTGATCGTAGTGGACAGTAGTCCAAACTTGGAATGATTAGGAACCGAGCCATCTCTGCGTGCATCCTGTGATAAGTTGGGCAACTGCAATGTGCAATGTTGTGGAAACTGCCAGTGCTTACGCTTGGGGACAAGCTGATCATTGACAAAGGAGCAGTGAAGCGGTGTGGGCCAGCATGTTAAAACATTTTCTCACCTAAAACACCTTGTAAAGGTAGTTAAATTTCTGTTAGCCAAGGAGACAGATGTTTAATTTGTGCATAGCAACAACCACAAGGTCTCTTAGGTGTTGCAGGGAGATGAGTCCGAGTATTGGGGATGGTATGTAGCACATCTGCGAACACAGGCACAGCCAGCACTTCCGATAGCCTCCTCATCTGGGGTAATAGCCAGCTGCCCTGCCTCATGTGGTAACCCGCGCAAAATTGGGAAATGAACAAGTGTTTGAAGTCGTGTGCTTGCGTGAAAGCTCCAAACATCATGCACATTTTATGCTGCGTACCTGTACATACTTATCCCATACAATCTGCATGCCTTTTAGTGTATACCGTATAAACGCGTGTAAGGGCCACACTTTTTTTTCAAGAAATGAGGGCCAATTTTCAGGGTGCGGCCCATACACGCGACATTTTTTTTAAAGTAAAAACGCACCAGTTAGCGAACGAAGAGCGTTTATTGCAGTATACGACATTTCTTGCGACATACGTGCTCAATCGTCGTCACTCGGCGAGTCCTCAGACTTGGAGTCCGAGATGGTGTGCTGCGAAGCGCCGTCACCCCACATGCAGTCATCTTCCATGCCATCCAAGCTGTTAGATATCCCGGCGACTTTAAAACTTCGGGACACAATGTCCGTCGACACCGAGCTCCACGCAGATTGGATCCACCCAAGTACAGTCGCCAAGGCTAGTCCCTTCACACGCAGCATGTCCGTTGAGTGCAAGACCATCATTCCGCACTTCAGTCACATAGCGGAGCAAGTCTTCTTCCAAATCGGGAAACTTGCACTGCTCTCCTCAGAAAGCGCGCTTAGTGCTGTTGGTGTTTCGCAAGGCTTCTTTTTGAGCACACCAACGTCGAACACACTTCTCGTCAACGTCGAATTTTCTGCCGGCGGCACGTTTCCCATGCTCGAGAGCATACTCGATCACCAACTTATAGCCAGCAGTGTAGCTATTCAGGTACCTGCCCATCCCAAAACGTGAACGCCCGAGTAGAAAACAAGCTAGCACGAAGGTCATCGAACAGTGCAGAAAAACTACAGCAAACGGCTGGCTGAACTGCAAAAACCGAACAACGCGAACGCCATGCCAAAGTTGGTGATGCTAATGCCGATATGGATAGCGCCGATAGCGCGTTTGTATAGAGATGTGAGAAGCTAAAGATAAAATCCTGCTTTAACTTTTAGTTGGCGGGTCTATGAATACTAATAAAAAGTTAAAATTTTTAGCCCACTTCACGAACATCTTAACACGAATAAAATCCAAAAATATATATTTATATACTCTAATTACGATGATGATGATGGTTGCGTTTTCTTGCGCCATCTATCGACTACGCCTAGAAGCTTACGCGCGCGCGCATTTTGAATACGTATTGGTTGAGGAAAGTGTGGGTGCGGCTCTTACGCGGATTTTTTTTTTTTTTTTTTTTAGAATATGCACTTCAAAAAAACGGGGTGCGGCCCTTACACGGGTGCGGCCCTTACACGCGTTTATACGGTAGTCAGATCTTCGTACATGATTTTGTTCTTCCCATACCCACATTAAGACCTTCCTGGGTTAAGTCTAAAATGGGCAATTTTGACAGATTATTGTTGAATTCCAATGGCAAAGTCAGAGCAAGTTTTTCTGCTCATTTTGAAGCAAGTTCATTCCAATGACAGAGTGCTTGAGTCAAGCATTTCAGTTAGAAAGTCTGAGTGGATTCAGAGGGGGAATCGCTTCATGGAGCAGGAAAAGTTGCTCCACCAAAATCGGTGGAGTGGACCGGAACTCTGTAATGCATTTTCTTTAACACATTTGCCTGCTTGGGGGCGCCGCTGGTAGTCGCATGTTTCGATGACTTGGGACAACTGGGCAAACCATGCAGCATTGATTGCGCAGCTCAACAGCAACACCTCCAAGTCGGAAAGCTCCAGTTCTTGCTTAAGCGATTCATTGGATAGTGAGAGCGATGCTGAAACCGCCGTGTATGAGAGGGAATTGCACAGGAATCGACTGCGGAAGGGAATAACACGCAAGGTATTCTGGGCGACTCGGCAGCGAAAGATAGAACTTCAGCTTCCGCCTTGCTCCAGAGGCACGGGTGGGTTTTGTTCTAATTGTGGATTTGGAGGTGTTGCTCTATGCCAGAGTCTGTCGGCTGCTCCGACTCTGCCATTAGAATTCAACATATGTGTGTTTGACACATTCACTGTACCCTGAACACCACAAAGTCAGATGCTGCTGCTATTGGAACCATTGCATCGGTCACCATTGGGATCGGGCACGTTTAAAATGACCAGCTAAGTTTATATCATCCTGTGAAGGCTAATTTCAGGATCGAAATAATGAAAGTTTGGCCCCATAGAAATGCAGGGGGTGCTGGCTGTGACCTTCTGTTGAGATTGAAATAATTAAAAAAAAGCTAGCTAACTGGAGTAAGATTAACGGAAGTCTTACTGTATTTCTTGTCAATTTACTTTCTTGCCTTTCATCTTGCAGCTCCTGTTCCCACACCTCCTGAGCTTGACAGTCTAGTGGTTACCAAGCTCAACTTTGAAGACGGCAATGAAGCTGACACATTGAGTCCATTGTCGCCACTTCAGACATCACTGGAAGTTGATGTTCAGGTAATCCCTGTTTTGTCACATTACTGACTGTCACTTATGCCGCGCATAGGTGTGCCACTGTGGGTTGCCTCAAAGTGCATTTAAAAATTGTGGATTGAAATAGCAGCGTGGCTGCCTAGATTCCACCAAGTGTCGATGTGAGGTGTTTCGATTTAGTAATTGCTCACATGTAAGAAAATAATTATGCAATAATACTACCCATAGTGAAACGGCACTGTGATAATAAATTCATAATGTATCTGATTTGACTTAATTCAAATGGCTGAGCCTGCTTTCGTGCAAGCTGTCTGGACAAATGAGGCACTGCCCTGCTATAAAAGGAAGCTGATTATGGGGGGGAGCTGACTACTGTCAAGCCTTGGGACTAGCCAAGCTAATCTGCTAAGTAAGAAGTTAAAAGGCCCCTCACCAGGCCACATGCTGTAAAATCTCGCTAATTCAACCCCCGTTAATTCGGACGTGTTTTCTGGTCCTGGCAAGCATATTGTTTAATGGCATCAAACTCTCGTAAATTCGGTCATACTTGGCTGAAACCCGGTTAATTCAGATGATCCTCGGAGCGCGCCAAGCACGAAGTGCTGCAAATCTGTGACAGAGTGAAAACTGCTAAAACTGCGTTCGCGAGCAACCGAAACGGGCGCAGGTCTTTAGAAAGGCATGGTCAACATCCACAACCTTACCACAATCGCATTGTTGAAAGTATTGAGCCGTGGTCACATTGTGAACGAAGTCTTCAAAATAATGAAAATTGCGGCTTTTACACGTGCTCTTATGCAAAATAAGTACTACTGGATTTGCGTAGTCATCAAGAAAATAAAAAATGCATCGATGCAATAGTGAGTTGTTTATTGTTTACTTGATAATTTCGATAATTCGGCATTTGGTTAATTCGGATGTTTTTTCTGCTCCCGTGAAATCCAAATTAACGAGCTTTTACCGTAGCAAATTTTATTTAGACTCTGGAAGTTGTTGCGTGCCGAATGAAGAACAGTATGCTGCAAGAATTTTTCAAATCTCTTCATTATGAGCTGAGAAAAACAATAATTTGAAGCAGCACGAAACCATGATGCGAGGAGGTGAGTTGGAAACCCTTGCCACTCGCCCCGTGTAGCCTTCACAAGTCAAATCTCTTCTCTGCCCTCTTCGGCATTAGAGTCTGAGGATCACGTGACGCATAAGCATGAAGGCGTCATGCGCACTTCACGTGCCCGAGCCAGCCTGAACCCCCGAGCACGCGAGCGGTGTTGTCGTGTTGTGTTGGCGTTCTCTATGGTCTACTACAGTCGAACATGGATATATCGAACTCGAAGGTGATCGCAAATTAGTTCGATACAGTCGAGCACGGATATATCGAACTTGGAGGGGATCGCGAATTAGTTCGATATATGAAAAATTCGATATAAAAAATACAGGCCCTGAGACCTTACCAGTGGTGGACGATCACCTACAATCGGCGCATTCAAGAATGACGACCAATTCCACGCACACGACGCAACAGAATGCTTTGTTTGCACGAAAAAAAATCGCTTATCTTGGCCTGCTTCTTCGTCTTCGAAATGAAGTTGAAGACGCTGGCCTCCATCTTATCGAGGCTGTCCAGGTGCGACAGCCCGATTCACTCCATGTCGCTGCAAAAACGGCGAATCGAGCCGAACGCTGCTGCCACTTCAGCGGCAGAGTACTTGCGTGTAGCCGCCGCCTTGTCCAGACGATCTTCGTCGCCACTTGAGCTGTCGGCCTGGGCATCCTGGGTCCCTGCGACTGCAGTTACAATGTCCTTGTCAGCGAGGCTCACAACAGCCTGAACATTGCAGTCTACTTCCACAAAATAGTCCGCAACAGCCTGAACATTGTAGTCCGCTTCCACAAAACAGTCCGCAGACACTTCGAGTGGAATGGGACGACAACTCGCGAAATGCGTCGTCTGTGCGCTCTTTGTCGCCGTAAGTTCCGCCGTCACGAAGCCTGCCTTCCGGAAGCAGTTGGCCACTGTGTCCATCTTCACGTCTCGCCAGGCGCCCGTCGCCATTTGAATGGCACCAAGCAGGTCAACCTTCAGCTCAGTGCCCATGCGGAGGTTTACCAGCAGCCCACCTTGAAGGACTTGATGATGCCCTGGTCCAGCGGTTGCAGCTTCGCTGTCGTGTTTGCCAGCAGAAACTTCAGCTCGATGTTTTTGAGCTCGCAGGGGAGCACGCACGCAAAAGAGGAATGCGGTGGTACAGTATAACCTCGTTACAACAGACCTTCATAGTGAAGAGGATTTTGGTCTCTTGTAAAGGGAGTATGTAAAATCCAAGTACTGTTACAACAGACTTTTATGTAAACACTGAATGGGTCTGTTATAACTGGAGAGAATTACAAGTCACAAACATGGTCTTGTTTTTAACAGGGGACCAAAAAAAATGAGATTTTTGGAAAATTGCATTTTCACTTTCTGTAGCCCATTTTCTATCAAATTCCAAAATATCTTCACTGAAAACTACGTAGAAGTGCTATCAAAAATTTTTTTGCGTCTGCCAACTTGGTGGAAATTGCGGAAATAGCAAAAAAAAAAAACTGCGTTTTTCAAAGTTATAGCTCGGCAAAGGCGCAACAGGGCGCCACCATTTTGGGCTTGTGGTAAAGAGCATTTCTCCGTGTTCAAGTTCTCCGTTTCAGCTAGCTCCTCCATTCAGTAACAAGCATACGAAAAGCACATGTTTGAAGTTCAATTCAAGGCCTCCGATTGACTGCTTCTGCCGTGATGCTTGCTTCGGGATTGTCGTCTGCTGCTTGTGCGTCGCGAGGTCGTGGCTGTCGAAAATTGCGCTACTTAGTGACACGTTCGCACTCGTTCTGTGTTCACGGGCCGACGATAATTTAGAACGCTTTAGTTTGCCAGCTGCAAGCGGAAGCTCAATCATCAGACTACGATAGCGTGCCGCACTCGTCGCGAACATCGCAGACGTGCGACTGTAATAGCGTTGACACGTTGGTCCCGTTGTTAGAGCTTCTTCTTATCAGCACTTGGGAACTTATGACGAAGACCACTGCGGGCAGCTCTTCGTGCTCGCGATCGAGCATGGCGTAATTTGAAACATCGGTCACCGCGGCCACGCACATCGCAACTGAGCTTTCTACTCGATGTCATGGCTAGGCCTAACTCCGCTCACGGTGCCGATGTACGAGACAAATCCGAACTTTGCGGGCAAGAACATCGCGCTAGCGGACATGCGAAAGCGAAGAAGTCGCAATGTCCTTCGTCGCAAGCAACGAATCGCATCGCCCGCTAGCTCCTCAGAACCGCGGATGGGCATTTTGCGCATCGGCAGCAGACCGCCCGGCCAAGCTCGCCGCGCAGCGACCGCTCGGAGAAGTGGTGGAGCAGCTAGCAGTTTCGCATGTCAGCATCCCAAAACGCAACACCAAGCACGCTGCGCGCCAATTTTTTGTCGCTACAGCTAGGCATAGCTGATCATTGACAGACTGGAGATCAGCGGCCTTCGTTCTTAAGGGGGGACGCGGGTCTTAGAATAGTAAAAAATGGACAGAAAATCAGTTTTGAGAAAAACGCATTTTAGGCATGTTTGCACCCCTAAGCAGCTGCCCTCAAAATATTATCGCCGATTTAGCCCGGGAAATGGGTTAAAACTTATTTTTAAGACGCCACGGGAGCTGCAAAATGCATCTCAACAGGCAAAATTTGTTCAAACTTCCCGCGCGCGCCGCGGGCGCAGCAGCTGGCTGATCGCCGCCATCTTTGGCTTGTTTTGAAGCTGTTTTCTTTTTGTACATATTGCGGCGCTTCAAAATGGCGTCGCTGCAACAGAACGGTCGCTAAAGTGAGCTAGAATAGGGTAGTGGGCTCACTCGCCTGCCGGCGTTATGCATTGCGGTGACGCCGCCAATGTCACAAAAACGTGCTTCGGCACGCCTCCACGGCGCGGCGCCACCGTCGCATCAAATGTAGTGAGCGTTGGCGCTGGGGCAGTTGCTGGCTGTTTGGAGTGGCGGTCGGTGTGTGCAAGTTTTGTTTTTTTGAGAACTCTTCGCGCTTTGCATCCTCAATCTGCTAGGTTCTTCTGCGAACAGCGATGTGGCCTGACAAGCAGTGACCGTCCCACGAGGTTAAAATGCTTCCGTGGCGGCAAAACCACTGTTTTGCGCCAGGCTGTCGGACAGGTTACGTCCACGTGAAGGGCAGCACGAAGTCGTCTTTGTTAGGCGTTCCGAAGGATGCAGCCCTGAGGAAGCAATGAGGAAGCCCTGGGAAAGGAATTTGCATCGAGCGGACAAAGCACTGGACGACACACCTGCCGTGTGTCAACTTCATTTTGAGCCGGAGTATGTGCTACGGTACTACGTGCATATATAATCGAAGGGATAACGAAGTACGCACACCACGTGGAAAATCTTGCCTACGAGAGGACGCTGTGCCTACAATCCTGCCTAACTTGGCGTCGTATTTGACAAAGAAGGCACCACGAGAAAGACCGACCCGAAAGCGAAAGCAATTGGGAAGCGTTCAAAGCGAGAAGAAGGTACGCTCTCGTGCCATTGGCGATACTGTTCAAGCAAGCAACTGTGCCCAATATATGATGAATAAATGTTCATGTACTTGTACCCAGTACCTGAGGAGAGTGGCTTCCTGTTTTTCTTTTCTGTGGATTTTTACAGTGTTTGCATAGGAATACTCAGTGCAGAAATAGCCAAATTATAGAGGCAAGGTACTGGAGATCTGCAGAAAGAATGAGCAGCTCCAAGTTTTTAAATGCTGTGGAATGTATAACATTAAGAGCTCGTGGTAAACTCCCGAGTGTGTGTCAAGGTCAGCATCGGCAGTATAATTTCACACGCTCGTAAAAGGCGTGCGTGACGAAAGTAGTGCCCAAGAAATGCAAAGAATCCAGTTTACAATTGATAGCCGCAAAACGCGTAAGCTTTGAAAAGTTTGCCATCGCTGCTTATCACTCGTAAGAGCAATTTATTGCATCTCAAATTTGCGCAGCATCCCTTGCATGCAGTTTAATCGCGCGAGTTACGGCGACAGAGTTTCAGAAAATAATGTTTTCTGCAGCTTTACTCGCACGAGTACTAACGGTCTTCCGTGTGTTTCATTTAACATCATAACTAGCTAACAGCAGAGCTGCATACTCCATGCTACACTGTTCTAGATGGTTACCATGCCTCACGCGCATATGTAGGCCAACGCACCTAGCTCGCGCTAGTTTTTTAAAATTTTTTATTGTCTCAGCGACATCAGCATCACCGTTTACACTGCCGAAATTCGTGTACATTTCCGTCCAGTGCATATGATAACAGCGCACAAAAAAGCATCGCATCAGTTGCGCACAAACGCCTCCGTCAGGCAGTGCCCTACATTTAAGTCGCTGGTGGCGCCACCACACATGTGACATACCCGGCGTCAAGCAGGGGACCCCAGCAAGCCCACTACTCTCTTCTAGCTCACTTTACGGTCGCTATCGGCGCTTTTCCGAAGGGTGGTTGTAGAACGCTCATTGGCCAGAGCACGCGCGCGCGAGGCGAGCCCCTTCTCTCGCGCCTCCCATTGGCTGGCGCAACCTGAGGCGGCCATTTTGTTTTTGTATTTTTGTTCTGCGCTCACGGCTGCCGTGTTGCTGGTGTCGTGTGCTCGTGTGCTGTTACAAGTGTCATCTTCTGCTTACGCTCGCGTTCGTGCGGCCGGCCGACACACAGTTACCTTATTTTGTGCTGGCACATCCGGAGATTCTCATGTAAAGAAGACACGCCAAGTGTACGAGGGCGCGATGCCGAAACTACTTGTCGCTACCGGAGCGTCGAGTCTACGAGAACCGCCCGGTTCCCCTTGGTCAAGCTGCAGCCATCGGATCATTAGGCAACGCTTCAGTGGCATTCGAAACCGCGTTCGTATGGCATTCTATGCGGGACTGCCGAGTGCGTGGGAAATACGGCGACGGGAGGAGTGCTTGGCATCGCAGCGCGCAACGGAGCAGCGGAAGTTCAAGCCGTTGGATGTTGGTGAACGGCGGCAAGGAAAATGGCACAGAATTTATCCGCGTGGACTTATCCGTGATAAAAACGTTCTTTGGGCTTGTGCTTCGTTCCGAGTTCGGCTCAAGCAGTGACCTTTTTCAAGGCAGAGGGTATAGGCTGCTTTCAAAGCCTGTGCTTCATTATCATAGGTGCGACTCGCGCGAGAAGCGTTTCTCGTAGAAGGTAGCTGGTGATAGTGGTGCTAAGATAATTAATGTCATTTGAAGTGAAATGCATTAAATTATGGCCACAAATACTGTCGACAAGGGTGCAACGGTAGTCGCTTCAACCACGACCTGACAGAGCAACACCGAAATTTCAGAGACGCCGTGTTACACTTTGGGAAATTGATTTGTGCTCCACAGCCTTGAGAAGGTTAAAAACTGACATTGGAAGTTGCAAAAGGACACTTATACAGTAGTGACACCAAGCACAGACTTTCAAAACTACACAAACCAGCAGGGGACCCCGAGTACAGCCCTTGCCTGCTGTTGAGCCAAGTGGTATTGCTGGACAATAATAACTGATTTTTGGTTTAATAAATAACTCACGTGCTTTTTAGACTTAATCTCTCTGTCCATTTTATTTGCCTGTTGCAAAGCCACATTCATAGACAAATTTTGTATTTCTTTAGCTTGCAAGGAATTGGTACAGGCCTATGAATTGCTAAAGGTGGAGTTTATCACTCTGGTACTGGGTGCACTATGTGGCTTTATAAGATTTTGCCAGTACATTGGAAGGTCATGGTCTTATATTTGGTATGGCTGTTCTCGTGAAGAAGAAACCTATCAAATGATATAACCACTAGTGCTGTGGCTGCACTTCCACAAAAGTTACAGTTGTCTGAAACTTCAAGTGGGTTTTTCTCAGTTTGATATTTTTGCTCAACGCACTCAGCCTTACGGGGTTTTTTTCCATGTTGTTGCTGAGTAAAAATCACAAATTTGGTATCATTTTACTCGTATTGAAACGATCTGGGGGGTGATGCTATTTGCATTACTCTGGCACCATTTTACAAATTTTAATTAAAGATACTAATGAGAGTGAATCAGAAAAAATAACCACCAGTGAATGTTCATCTGTTTTCTGACCTTCACAGTGCTCTCAAGGGAATAAAAATAGCATCACCCCCTACAGCATGATCTGGGCATTGGGCCCATGCACTTACATATAGGTTTTAGTAGGTCGAAATTGCCCAAAAGCCCCGTAAGAAGCAGGCACTAATTATTTTTTCGAACCGCGAGATCTTTTGAACTAGTGCAGCTATTAAAAAACTAATTACAGATTTGAAATCAGCATAAAAAACTGGCCAAGACAGTGAAGTTTAGTTCATATTGACTCAAAAATAAAGAAAAAATTTTAGGACCCACGTCCCTCCTTAAATCGGTACATCGATATTCGTGGCGCGCTGTTCCTGTCCCGAAAGTATGCTAAGCGATGTTTGAAGTTGGAAGTTATTGAATTTGGCATGTCCGTGGTAGAAAAGTCCGCTCTAAAGGAGTCCTGACCACCTTGGTGGCCTGACATTTTAGTCAATTATATCCAAATGTCCGTTGTACCAGAATCCGTTGTAAACGAAGCTCAATCAATGGAACAAATACGGAAGTCGGCATAACGCCGCAAATTGGTATGTAATATCCGAATGTCTGTTGTAAACAGATCCGTTGTAACGAGGTTATACTGTATGCGACAACCCACGGAAGTGAACTCCACCAACAAAGCGCTCGCGGTCAGTCTCGATGGCGGTGATGGCTACCCGGGCGCCCGGGCTACCTGCGAGGGCAGCAGCGATGTACGAAAGGCGCGAGCTGTGTTTGGCTGAGCAAATACGAAAGGGGCGGGCTGTGGTTGGCTGATCAAAACTCACAAAATAGCAAAAAAAAAAAAGTAAAGGGGAAAGGAGGAGGCCGCTGACTCCTTTGTTCCTGCTCTAAAAAAAAAAAAAGGCGAAACGAGCAGGCCGCCGGCTCCTTGGTTCCTGCTCTCCAAGCCGACGGTAACGCAGTGAAAGCATGAGAAAGAGAGAGAGAGAGAAAAGAAAAGCCATTCCACAAGTTGGAGAACGCGCCCAACAGGAGTACAGTCAGAGTCTCTTGCCCTCACGTTTTTCGAGCGTTTCGGGTGTCGGCTGAGGCATGGTGCCGCGAAGGTCATGGGGTGAAGTTAGTGCCGAAGCGCACCTTCCAGCTCGCGCGCTGTTCGATGTATCCGATGGCGGGTAAAAATACCGTTCACTATAGACGTGCGAATTTCTATACTTTTACAAAAGATTTTCCAAGTATACAATTTACGAGTTCGATATAGCCGAAAATTTTATATATGTGGGTTCGATATATCAGTGTTCGACTGTACCTGTTTCTGTGGGATGGATCCCTTGGTGCGCGTGCGTTTAGAGAGGCTGGCATGGACCGTGCATCCTTACCGTGACACACTGCATCGCATCGCTGGAACTGCTGTCAGAAGCGATGCACCAAAAATGCACCAAGTGTTGTCAGTGCTTGCGTCTGCTTGACGCGCAAACCGCAAGAACACGAACGTATGCAAAACTGAGGCAGATTAGTCCCGCATCTCGCTGTGATTCGCAGTAAAAAAAGAAAAGCATGCACACATTCCGTTTGTGTGTCGTATTATTTCTCTCAGATTTCATTAATCTATTCAAGCAACAAATTACACAAACTAACATGTCGCGTCATATAATTATCCCAGTGTCACACGATACTGTGGGCGACATCAGAGCACAGATGTCTACGCAGAGAAGTGACGTCAAAGCACTGACAACTACGTAGGGCCATTCTTTGTCGTACGTCATTCCTGCCTTCTTTGGGCGCGCGCCCACGAGACGAAGGGCAAGCAGTGTTCAGCTTGAAATGTGACCTATTTCTGCGGCGCGTAGCATTACAAATTTTGGCAGACGTGATCGTGAACGCCCAATGTATGCATTGTGCTCGTCAGCTCAAAATTAGGGGTGTGCAAATAGCAAAATTTTCTAATACGAATCGAATACCGAATAATCAAGAGAGGTAATCTTTTCCACCAGTGATCTGTTATTTTACTACATATTTATGTTGAAAACAATACACTTGTACCGTATTTATTTGAATCTAAGCCGATGTTTTTTTAGAAAAAAAAACGATGTGCGAACAGGCGAATAGGTTAAATAGCTGCTTCACGTTTTTCACAGTCTGCACTCGGGGAGTTCGACTTTTTACAACAAGAGACGTCGCCAATGGCGGTGGAGCAAAAGGCACAGCCTGCCTCGAACACAATAACCAGTGGCCATTCACCAAGTCCTGAGCCCATAGTTGAACTGGCTCCTGACGAAGAGGAAGAAGTAAACAAACTTGGCGAGTCTCTGCAGGTTACATCTACAACAACAGTCACTGTTGTTGAAAGGTGAGCTATCGTGTAATAGGGTATGGACTAGCTTGATGCACCCTTTACCAGAAAAGGTAGGAAGCTGCAAAGTAAAGTTTACCAGGTGTGGATCATCAGGAACACGAAACAACAGCAGCAGAGGTTGTTAATGGAGCATTTATATGTACTGAGAAAGTTGTCACTATTCCAAAGTAGGCGGGTTTGGAAGCTTCATCGCAGTAGAACTTCAGTTATGGGAAAGATATGTTGTACAGTCTCACTTTCACTAAAAATCTTTCTACCTGCCTTTGATTTAGAAAAGTCATTTTTGTTCTGCAGTTTTCATTAACATTGTTCACCAATGTACGTGCATTGTATGCATGTACCTGGAGCCTTTGAGCCGAGCAAAAAAAATTATCAACAAAAGCATAACACGACAGTGAATTTGTCATTTGTATGCATCCTTTTATGTGCAAATGCTGCCAGAGAACAGCAAGAAACTGATTGTTGAGTGGAGGATGCAATGCACCACTTCATTCTGCCATGTCAGATACTATTACAGTTGAACCCCTTTATAAGAGACACTGATAAAAGAGACACGTGGGGTATAAGAGACACCAGTGTGCTACATGAAAGCAAGGGTTGATAGGAAAATGCATAACTTAGTACCCTGCTTATAAGAGACACCTCATATAACAGGCAAGAATTTCTCCCTTATGCGTGCCTCTTATAAAGGGGTTCAACTGTATCCTAACTGTGCCAGCAACCGGTAAAAATATGAAAATGCCAAACCAAAGCAAGTTTACAACTGCCTCAGTAGTGACCAAAAGAATGTGCATTGTCTCATTGTCATCATACTATGTTGTCATTATTGCATACATTGGGAACATTGGTATCTACCTTGTTCTAAATTTACTAAATGGTAGTCTCGCCATTCTATCACTGCTTTTCATAGCAGTTTTCTTTTTTCTGAACATTATTACACAGACCTGTCAAATATATATTGCTGCATCACGAAGAAACACAAATAAAGGAGAGAGAGAGAAAAAAAAAGGGAACTCTTGTTACAGCAGTCATCATGAAGATGTGAAGGCAAGGATGGCCGCTTGGTGGGCTGCTGTATTGTCACTTTGAGCAAAAAGTGTACAACAAAGGAGCACACATGTGCATTGTAGAGTGGCAAAAGCACCTCCATATTTTTTCTTGGGAGCATTGTTGTAGCTACGGCTTCTGCATTGCAGCTCCTAAAAAATCAGTACTATGTTACTACATAGAATATTATATTACAAAGGAAGTCTACATCGTCCCAATTTGGGAATGTTTTCTTGAAACAAATCTTAAGTTGCACAACTGAATGTGCAGGCAAATGTCTCACACAAATGGCACCTTTCCTGTATCATAAGTAGAGACTGGATTTTAGGCAAATGCCTATTTTGTTCCTTATGCTTATATTAATTAATAAATTTGCTTAATTTACTTAATAATTAATTAATATTAATTATTAATTAATAATTTTGCTCCTTACGCTTCTATTAATAATTACAGGCTAAGGAGGGCTTCTATAGTGTTTTTCTAGTGCCTATAAATGCCTATTTTTGGCGTTCTTGCCTGTATGCATATAAGGGCCTATAAATGCCTATTTTCAAAAACTTGCGCCTATGTGAACACTATTTAACTCAAGTTTTCGCTTCCTGGTGCACTATGAGCCCATTATTCATGTTACTGTGCAACATTGACTGTTCGGAACTTTATGAGGTTCAACCTAGTCCTATAGTCCAACCAACTCCCGGAAACAGCCACTAGCAGCAGTGAAATGGGATGCACCGGCAAACATACGGCACCGCACTCTGACATGGCACGAGGGGTTGGCGAATGTGAAATTGCGGAGACCCATCAGGGGAGAGTGAAGAGCAAAAGAAAGAAAAATGTGATGTGCACGCGACTTGTTTTGTTTGTAATTTACTTTTTAACCCTTTCCCTAGCAAAGACGAGCTCAGCTTGTCCACAAAGTTTGTACCACTTCAACCGAAGACGAGCTGGGCTCGTCCACATTGAAAGAAGCGTTTGCAGGCAGCAAAATTAAGCTACCCTGATTCATTTTGCTGAGTTCTCTTTGGCTTCAAAACAGATGGTGCAGTTAAAAAAGTTCAAAATTGCTCTATCATAGGGAGCAGTTAGACGGGAAACAATGCCTCCAGTTAGTAGTACCAAAGTCGACGCGCTCAAAGCATGCCTTTTGGTCGAAAAATGACTGGATTCTGGTAACCGGAATTAGAAAATAGCGTCCTCCTCTGGGCCACGCATACCAGCAGCAACTTTTTCCAAAAAAAATAAAAGGAAAACGCTTGTCCGCCAAGGTTTTGTGGAATGAATAATTTCAGTTCTTGTGCAAGTGGAGCAGTTACTGCACAGAGCAGCATATTTTTTCTAAATAATCGGATTCGGACGAAGACCGCGTCCCAACGTATCGGCAGTAGACGCCGATAGCTGTGGACAAACTCCCACCGACACGCCCAAAGCTTTCTTTCACGGGCTCCCTTGTCCCTGCGCATTATTTTTTTAATTTCAGACATTTTATACACTGAATACAGGAGAGGTTAGGGCACTTTTTTGTGGTGTAGTGCAGTGAACCCAATCCTCTGCATATTTAAAAAAATATATATTTTGCTTGTATCTTGCGAATAAAGTGCGTTAAATAGTTTTTTAGTTGTTTCAAGACACGTAGAATCAAATTGGCAAAGAAAAAAATCCTTGTTTTTGTATCGTTTTTGGCCAAAAAACTTGGTAGGGAAAGCGTTAAGGTGTTCACCACCAGGGGAGAAACTGGTTCTATGCTATTCGACCTGGCCAATAGGAGGAATCCCCTCCTTCTGCTCTTTTAGCGATCGGGATGTCTGCTGCTGCTGTACCATTCTCAGTCATGCCGAAAAGAAAGGCACAGAGGTTTGTTTTGATTCGACAGTGGACACTTGACTCGCCATGCTACAGAATAAGCAGAGAGACCATATTCTGTAAAGCGTGCGTGACAAACAGCGTGCGTGACAAACAATAACATTTCTTGTTTTCCTGTTAAAATATATGTTGCGCACATCTTCCTTTGAAATTATTTTAATTTATGTAAAAATTTATTGTGCCTATATTTACAATATTGGAGGCCTAAAACGTTGTTTTGCCTGCCTATTTTTGGCGCCTACAATGCGCTTTTTAATCATAAGTGTGTTAAAAAGAGCATTGCCAATTTACCGTACGGTAAGTTTGGAATACAGTACCATCGTGGTCAGCACGTAGCTTATTTAAAATTTTTTTGCTGCTGAATTGTTCATTGCATGCAGTCACATGAAGAGGTGATCAAAGTGGCTAATAGAGGTCTTGAGGACTGAAAAAACTACATGCCGACCAGGATTGTACGTTATCTTCGTACTTACCTTACGGCAAACCGGTCCTGCTAAAAGACCTTACTTGCTTGTTTGATTAGAGGTTTAAGTTCAGGGCTTCTCGGTTGCTGTTTCTTGTATTACAAGATGATACCCCCCCCCCTTAAATTTTCATCCACGTATCTTGCTCATCCATTATGTGCGGTGTTTTGTTCTCTCTCTCTCTCTCACACGAGTACAGTACCATGTGTGGCAGCATTCTAGAAGAAATTTTTCTTGCTTTTTGCAAGAACGGCAGCAGCACGATAACTGCTGCCGTCATCATTCATACTATTGTGCTGTTGTAGCTTAATTGTTGTTTTCATATACAAAACATTAAACTTGCGGAACTGGCGCAATAGCTATGAAAAGGCACCAAAAATATATATCAAGTTGTTTACAGCATTTGCCAACCACTTGTTTAAAAAGCACCACCTAGTTATCTTTGTCTTTGACTTCCATGTGAGGTCACTGCAGTTAAGAAGTAGATTAAGTAAGGGCTTTTCGCATCCTGTCGCCATTTATTTTTTAGATGTGTGTTCATGCATGATATATCGTACGTGTGTTCATGACATTTCACACGAGCAGGCAACACTAGCAGTATGCTACAGTGTGCTTACAATGCTGCGTACAAGTTATCCAGGGCTGATAGCAGCCCAGCAATGCTGCCAGACGAAGCGGCAGAACTTCTTTTATGGTTTGTTGGAGGATGAGGCTTTTGATGGCTTCACTTAAAGTGCAATAAGTATCAGTTTGTTATGTCAAAGAATGTTAGTTCCACGTTTTATTTTATTGGAATTCTCGGCTTGTAGAAAGTCCGAAAATTTAGTTCCACAATAATGTATGATTGCGTTTTGTCATAAATGTACAAGCTTGCATAATGACACTTCATCGTGCCAATGGAGTTAAATGTAGGTGCATTTTTTGTACATTTTTTTTTTCAAAAAAACTCGCAAAAGATAGGGGGTATGTGTTAAATGGTGCCACATATATAGGTGTTGCACAGTGCAGTTTTTGATCGCAGTCAAACTTGAACGGGATCAAGCTTCTCGATTGCAATTGCTTTATTTACAGCAGCTGCAGAAAGGATAGCCAGTGTTCGGTGAGAAATTTTATCCTAATTAGGGTTTGATCGCAATTGAAGGTGCCCATGGGTCACTGGTATTATATACTAAAAAATGTGGTAAGCGAGATTGCAAAAATACGATTAAACCTCAGTAAAATGAACTAAAACTTTTTATAACTTCTTGCCTTGTGGTAGCAGTGAAACCTCACTATATTGAGGTTAAAATTATATGGTGTTCTGTTTCATTTCAATTGGCTGACCCACCGGGAGACAAATATTCTTATTTGGGCAAGTATTAACCTTCAGTGCAGCATGAACGCAAAGTTGAGCAAAGTCAAGGGTCTGTGTGGTATGCTTGCAACCTTAGGGAGGCCACTAATGTTTCAACGGGCTTTCTTTCCTGGATAACCCAGCAGGCATAATAAAAAATCTACTTGAATAGCACTTAATAATAGGTAGAATTGTTGAGGATTGGTGTGGATGCGATATGTACGCTATAAGAAGCCTCTGCTGATGCTTCTCTCTTCTTTCTTTTTCTTTTCAGTACCCAGGGATCTTTGACTCTTGATGATTTTGAATTTATAAGTGTGCTGGGGCGAGGACACTTTGGAAAGGTGATGTGAGCCAAGCTTTCTCATATTAAGGCATTGCTCTGTCTGTAAATATTTCAGCTGAATTGTAGAGTTCTTTTTCTACTTAGTGGTAAATATTTCTGTTCTTGAAAGGTACAGGTGGACATGATGCTTATGAGTTTGGATTCTACAATGGCCTGTGTTTTTGGATATTTTTTGGCAAAGGCATTTAAAGGGCCCCTCACCAGGCCATATAGCAAATTTCAGATAGACGCTGGAAGTTGTGTGCCGCATGAAGAGCAGTATGCCGCAAGAATTTTTCAAATCGGTTCATTACGAGCTGAGAAAAACAATAATTTGTAGCGGCGCGAAACCATGATGCGAGGAGGCGAGTTTCAAACCCTTGCCACTCGCCCCGTGTAGCCTTCGCAAGGCAAATCCCTTCCCTGCCCTCTTCACTTGACACATACGCAAGAACACGTCATGCGCATGCATGGTCACGTGCGCATGATGTGCCCGAGCCAGCCCTAGCACGCGAGCGGCGTTGCACGGCTGCTACCTTTCTTTTTTATGTAGCGGCCATGGGCGTTTTGTCGGCGTTCTCTGTGGTGTACTGGCTGTTTCTGCGGGACGGGCATGGAAGTTGAGGCACAAGAGTGGCAGTATCATGAGCCAGCGTGGTATTAACGTTTACTTGGACGCGGTAGAATAAACGAGCATAATGAGTGCTCGAACGTGCCAGAACATTACTTTCGTTTCCAGGGCTGGCGTCTGCTCGATGTGCTAACCGCGGGGACACGAACGCATGGGAAAGGGAGGCACATTAGCCCCGCATTTCGCTGCAATTCACGAAAAAAAAAAAGAAAAAGACGCACACATTCCCTTTGTGTGTCTCATTTATTAATCTTTATTTATAAAAAACTTTAGTTTTTTTTTTTAGGATTTTGCTTGATTTTACTACGAATAAACCCTGTGTATGTAACAACAAAAAGGATTTTTTTGTCACTTTACAGTCATGAAAAAATATTTTGGACAATTTTTTTCTTAAATAGTTTTATTAATCTATTCAAGCAACAAATTACACAAACTACGCATGTCGTGTCAAATAATTATCGCAGCGTCACGTGCTACTGTTGGCGACGTCAAGAGTACAGTCGTCTACGTAGAGGAGCGACGTCACAGCACTACCATCTACGTAGGGCCATTTTCTCATTTACGTCATCCCCTCATTCTCTAAAGCGCGCGCCCGCGAGAGGAAGGGCAAGCAGCGTTCACCTTGAAATTTGACCTATTTCTGTGGCGCGTAGCTTTGCAAATTTTGGCAGACGCTATCGTGAACGCCCAGTGTATGGATTGCGCTCGTTAGCTCAAAATTGTCAAACCTGGTGAGGGGCCCTTTAATATAACATCTCATTTATTTACTATAGATGTGCAAATATCTCTGTGGTACAGTATATGTTATTATAAGACTGTCACATATATAAGGTGCAGTGCAGTTTGAGCATACAAGAAATAGAAATTATGTGTGTAGACTAATACAAAAACAATATACAGTAACTGATGAATTATCCAGGCTTAAATGGGATTGCTCAAAATATGGTATTATTGGAAGACGGGAAAAAATGTATTAACCGCACTAAAAAGGAATATCTTGAGTGGTCAGGAAGAGAGCTAATGGGTACAGTGCTGTGCATATAGCATGTCTATATACAACTATGTTGCCATATATAAACCATTGTCGTGCTGTCGGAGATTGCACTAAATTTGTGTCCGGATAGAGGTTTGCTGATTTCTATGAACAGAACGATTGTGGATTCACAACTTTCAGTTTTCAACACTTCCGTCATTAATTGCAGGAATCAGCTTTTTGATTAACCCTTTGAGGGTCGAATTTTATCGCGAAATCCAGTCCAAAAATGTGTAATTTCTTTATCGCTGAAATAAATTCTTCAGGCAATTCTATTTAAGAAAAAAATTGTCCAAAATTTTTTTTTCATGACTGTAAAGTGAGAAAAAAATCCTTTTTGTTGTTACATACACATGGTTTATTCGTAGTAAAATCAAGCAAAATCCTAAAAAAAACTTAAGTTTTTTATAAATAAAGATTATGCACTGTATTAAACGTAGCTCACAGACATACAAAAATAAGTGCACCAGAGTACTTTTCCGGTGAAAAATGTTCGTGATCTAACGCTAAAAACTTTTCAGCACGAGTCTTTGAAGCATGGCTCGCAGCGCACGCTTTTCAGATGTCTCTCATTGATCGCCAGCGGTGTCTGAACTCGTCAAAAAATCCTCATCTGACAAACTGAAATCCAATGAATCAGATTCTTATTCGGCACTTGGGGAATAGTCCGCATCGGAAGAATTGCTGCTTGACTCACCGGCAGCAGAGCAACCGGCGCGCACCTCCATAGCGTGCGAACTGCGTCAATGAGCGCACGGAAGAAAACTCTATGGATGTGCGCCCGTCCGGAAAGCAAAACGAGTGAAAAAGCTACAGTAATCCTTCGTCCTATTGCCAACAAGATGTAGTTAGTTTTTCCAAGACCCCAAAACAGGAAACGCAATCACGGTGGCGTCGTTTGTGTAATTTAGCGCCGCACGGAAACAGGTGTAATCGCGCCCCGGGGAGCAATAAACGAGAGAGTAACAAGTGGTCACCCTTTGAGAGATTAGAAACCAAACAGCCATCAGCTTCGCGGGCGCAAGAAGCGAAAACCACCCGAAGGATGAAACCGAAACAAGCTGGAACCGCTTGCGCGCGTTCTGATGCGCAATTGAAAGCCGCCCCGCCTCTTTGGAAAGCAAAAAAAAAAGAGACTAAGAGACATCGGCGCACTAAAAAAAATTCCACGTTTTCCTGAAGCGTGGCAGCACATTCCAAGCAAGAGAAATGATCGAAGGAGGCGTGCGTTTGAAACCAACCGCGCTGTGGGCGCGCTCGGTTGCGAAACCGATAGCCGGCGCGCCGTTTTGCGAAGCATAAAAAAAGCAACAACGGAGAGACATCTTCGCATGAAAAAAATTCCACGTATTCCCGAAGCGTGGCAGCACATGCAAAGCAAGAGAAATGATCGAAAAAGGCGTGCACTTTAAACCAGCTGCACCACGAACGCGCTCGGGTGGGCAAGCGATAGCCGGCGCGCCATTTTCGGAAGCAAAAAAGAAATACAACGGAGAGATATCGGCGCATGAAAAAAATTCTACGTATGCCCGAAATGTGGCAGCAGAAGACATGAAAGAGAAATGATCGAAAAAGGCGCGCGTTTTAAAAATAAACACTATGCCCTACATATACGATGAAAACCCTTTGGTACCAGGAAGCTTCTGCCGTACATGTACGGCGAAAACCCTCAAGGGGTTAAACTGATGGGTGCTCTGGAAGATGTAAATATATCTGAACATAAGCCACCTCTATTGCCCTGCTTCTGTATTGTAACAATAAAACAACCAGTTGCATGCCACATTTATTTAGCATAGGTGTTGTGGTGTGCATACATTGAGCACCAATGCCCTTATTTTTTCTACTTGTTGAACCATCTTGGTGTTTGTGAAGGTGTTTTTCTTGTAGCAATTATGTTCTATAAAGGCCTTTGAGATACATGCTTACTGGATATTGATGCACATTGCACAAAAAAGCCTAAAAGTAGAAGTTGACTTCCATAATCATAATTGTTCTCAAGGGAGTATCGCTTTTGTGCCGAAAACCAGAAGCATCGAGCACTGAGAATTTTGGTGCAAATGATCACTCTAGGTGATAAGAAAAATGCTTATGATGCCTAAACAATGTGCTTCTGCAAATTTTTCTACTGTTTCACTAAAAAAGGTCTACACAAGTATTACACTTGCGTGACAAACTAAAGCATGAAATATTTTGATTTTGCACTGCCGTTATTATTCTCATGTGCATTAGAAAGAGGCTCTTAACCTCTTCATTTACACTTGCAGGTCATTCTGAGTAAGCACAAAGTATCAGGCCAATACTTTGCCATTAAAGCTCTGAAAAAGGGCGATATTGTTGCTCGAGACGAGCTGGAAAGCCTTATGGCGGAGAAACGAATTTTTGAGGTGGCAAACTCTGTCCAACACCCATTCCTTGTCAACTTATTTGCCTGCTTCCAGACTGTGGTGAGTATCTTCTATTGGGAAACATTGAGGCTTTTGAGAACAATATTGTTCTCCTTATGGTAACCTGTATGATGTTTAAGAAGCTAAGATATCAACCTAAACAGGAAAGGTAGTTCATAGAAAATGTCTTTTTTTTTTCTTAATTCCTTTCTGCAATAGAATCATTATGAAATGACTAAGTGAGCCACAAATTAATTACCAGGCCATTTTTTAGTTGGGTTTTAATGCTAAAAGCAGTTATTTTTCTCAACCAGATGCGATTCCACAGCTTACATGGTGGCAGTCATGGCATCACATTGTGATGTGGCTGTATCAAATGAGAACGGTCAATTTCAAACAGAAGGCGGTGTGCCCTTTCTCAAAGCCACACTTCAACTGGGTGTCTTGAGCGACATGTGCACACTTTCCCTACTACACACACTTCTTGCAACATCACCAACCGTGACATGCGACTAACAACTTCCAGTCCGTACCTTAAATTTGCAATGGAGCTTTGTGAGGGGCCTTTAGTTGGGCCCATCTGGGACATTGTTTAATGTGTAATGCAAAATGATGGAATGGCTTTCCTCCCATCTCTCCCCCAAGTTTATCAGTCGCGAGATCATGACCATCATCATCCTGTTTTAGTCCACTGCAGGACGAAGGCCTCTGCCAGTGATGTCCAGTTTACCCTATCTTGTGCAAGCCGATTCTATTGTATCCCTGCAACCTTCTTAATTTTGTCAATCCATCTAATTCTCTGCCTTCCTCGACGACGTTTCCCATCCCTTGGTAACCATTCTGTTGCTCTTATTGTCCACCGGTTGTCTGTCCTACACATTACGTGGCCATCCCAGGTCCATTTCTTTTGCTTGATGTCAACTTGGATATCTGCTACCCCTATTTGTTCGCTAACCCATTCTGCTGTCCTCTGATCTCTTAATGTTACTCCTATCATTTTTCATTCCATTGCACGCTGCATGGTGCTCAACTTTTTCTCTATTTTCTTTGTTATCCTCCATGTTTCAGCCCCATATGTTAGAACTGGCAGTATGCAGTGTCCATTCCTATGTATCAGATGTCCCTATGTTGATATCAGGTGCCCATCCCTAAAAATTTTGAGGAAAACCCAGGTTGAAGGTCATGCCATAAGCTGCCAATAGCGCTTATGAAAAGTTCACTGGTTCAGTAAATGCCTCAGGATGTCCACTGTTGATGACCATAACCATCAAATGCTTTTGTTTTGAAGATTCTTATCTGGAATTCTTCGGGGAACACATTCGTACCTTAATATATTGACTTATTCGCTACATTGAGCAGTTACAGCATCCCCTTGGAAATCGCGTCCACAAGCATAACACTATGTGATGAACCTGTCAATCTTCCATTCCCCTTTACATTCAGTATACTGTAAAATTCCGAGCAAGTGCCTGCATCTGAGCAAGTGCCCCCTCCAATTTCACTGCTAATTTCAAATTTCCTTCCACACCGTTCTGGGGAAGAGTTTGTCTCTTATAGGAGGTGTCCTTTATAAGCAGGGTACTATGTTGTCATTTTCTGATCAACCCCTATTTTGATGTAGGCACACTTGGTGTCTCTTATACCCAATTATCTGTTACATCTGTGCATCTTATAAAGGGGTTTTTCAGACAATACAGATTTTTTAATAAAAATCCTATGACAGTAAGGCTTCTGCCATTTTCACGCAGAAACTCCACGTCGAGGCAGAAATACTTTACCGCAGTTGAAATGGCACTGTTACAACTAATGAACAAAAACTCGTTAACTTTCTAATTATTCACTTGAGGGCAGGTGTTTATATTACAGAGTTGTAGTGCGTGCCAATTTATGGCATACCTATTCTTTAGAAATCACAAAAGTTGCACGTAGTTCGAGATATTAGTCATCGAATTTCATAGGTGAAATCGAAACTGCACAGCATTTTTTTTTAAATTGAAACAAGGCATATTCAAATTTTGGCTCAAAGGGAAGTGGAAGCAACTTTGAATAGTAGCAGGATTTGACTTTGGTAGAATGCGAGTGATAACCTGTAAAATACATTACGTTTTAAAATGTACTATTCTTGGAGCCGGTATAACAAGCTTTTAAACTTAAAAAAAAAAAAAAAAAGATGAATCGATGTGAGTGTAATGTGTTCATTTAACCGTGTAAGTGGGGCTTCGCGGCAATGTGGATTTCCCCTGGATAGGTGTATTCACGGTGTAGCACCCGCCCACTGCAGTGAAACCACTTTTAGAGGGGGTTACATGCGGTTTATGTGTGTATTCGTTCATTTCGAATACGCTCAAACCTCGATATAACGAAGTAAATGAAGAATAGTCTTGTCACAGATACAGCGTTACAAATATAAGTTTATAACAAATTTTTGGATATAACAAACTTATTTTCGTGTCGGGTGCGACTCTGTTATAACAAGCTTTGAGTTACTTCGAAATTAGAAAAGTTTAAATTCTTGTCAAAGCAAATTCGAATACTGTAACATTCATTTGAATATTCGAAGGGCTCGAATATTCACACAAGCCTCAGAAAAGGTTCTCATTCAGAAGCGCCCAGATAACCTCACTTCCCGCCAAGCGGCGCCACTGTGCCACCACCTGCCCACAGCGCCATCTCTCGCTCGACAGTGAAACTAACCACGTTAACTACGACTAGTCTGCTGGACGTGCGCGCCATGCAGTGAAAATGACTTTACAGGGGGTGATAGAATCCCCAGACTTAAAATAAAGTTGCTAGCAGTACCTTTTGTATGAGTATTGTATAGTCACGTCAACTAGACGAAGTGCAGTCAGCTTGGAAGCCCCTGCTTATGCAGCAGTTGCATGTCCCGTAAGCTTTCATCAACACTTTGTCATCTGCTCAGTGCTCATGGTACCAGAATTCCCTTCTTCCCCGTCAATTTTTAGGCGTAATTTGATGTCTGACTGACGTTGCGACCTTTTGCTTAAGTTCTATTGATACAAAGGTCTTGAAATATACTGAGTATGTGCAGCGCAATGGTACGAAGACAAGAGAAGACACACAAACGACATAGACTGGCGCTGACTTCCAACTGATTTATTGAAAAGCACGAAGCCCGCTTTTATGCATGCGCACCTGTTAGCAACAACTCAAACGCATCATCAGGGACCATACAAAACCTGCATCTCTTTGTCACTTAGATAAACACTTGGCGTACTTACACACCTGATACCAGATTTCTTAATGTGAGCTGCCTCGATTATTTCTCTTTCTGTTTTCGTTTTTGCATGCTTTATAAACGTCGCGCGATCAAAGTGCGGGGTGCATTTACACTTGTTGCAGTGATCTGCCAGATGTCCGCCTGATTCGTTTTTTACATTCAAAAATGCTCACGTGCTCTGATGTTGAAACATCGGCCCGTCTGCCCAATGTACTCTTTTCCACAGCTGAGTGGTATTTTATATACCACGTGAGTCACACAATCGGTGTAACGGTGAACATGCTTCTTCGTGCAGGATTTTTTCTTTTCTTTGGTGAGCATAGGGCAAATCTGGCCTAACTTACATGGCGCAGAAAACACCACTTTGACGTCATACCTTTCGGCAATCTTTTTAAGATTGTGCGAGAATCTATGGATGTATGGTATCACCTGCGGTCTTCGTTGATCTTTTTCTTTTTGCTGGTCAGGTTCCTTTTTCTTTATGCTCTGCAAAACTGATTCGCAGACAGCATTGACAAGGGACGACGGAAAGCCCGCAGCGTCTAAACGTCTCAACTGATTGTTCAGACTGTCTGAAGTGGTGTGTAGGCAGCTTTTAGCTAGTGCTGATTTCACACAGGACATCGCAATCCCCCTTTTGACAAGTTTAGTGTGCGCGCTGTCATAAGGCAGAAGGCTCTTCTTTGTCCTGGGGTTATACATATAGCAAACATGGTCATTGTTGAAGGTTAACTTGAGATCTAAAAATTGCATACTGTTGTCAATTGGCCTCTCACATGTAAAGGTTGGACCACGTGATTCAAAGGTAAAAACACTGGTAATCATCCCGACAACGTTTTCAAAATCAGTGGGAGTCAAATCTGGTAAAAATATTAAGTAGTCGTCTACGTATCTAAAAATACTAATGACTTCTGAATCAGCAACCCGAGCATTTACACGCCTGTCAACAGAGGCTAAAAATATGTCACAAAGTATCGGTGCGACTGATGACCCTATGCATATGCCACTTTTCTGCACATACTGCGCATACTGCGCACACTAAACTTGTCAAAAGGGGGATTGCGATGTCCTGTGTGAAATCAGCACTAGCTAAAAGCTGCTGACACACCACTTCAGACAGTCTGAACAATCAGTTGAGTCGTTTAGACGCTGCGGGCTTTCCGTCGTCCCTTGTCAATGCTGTCTGCGAATCAGTTTTGCAGAGCATAAAGAAAAAGGAACCTGACCAGCAAAAAGAAAAAGATCAACGAAGACCGCAGGTGATACCATACATCCATAGATTCTCGCACAATCTCAAAAAGATTGCCGAAAGGTATGACGTCAAAGTGGTGTTTTCTGCGCCATGTAAGTTAGGCCAGATTTGCCCTATGCTCACCAAAGAAAAGAAAAAATCCTGCACGAAGAAGCATGTTCACCGTTACACCGATTGTGTGACTCACGTGGTATATAAAATACCACTCAGCTGTGGAAAAGAGTACATTGGGCAGACGGGCCGATGTTTCAACATCAGAGCACGTGAGCATTTTTTGAATGTAAAAAACGAATCAGGCGGACATCTGGCAGATCACTGCAACAAGTGTAAATGCACCCCGCACTTTGATCGCGCGACGTTTATAAAGCATGCAAAAACGAAAACAGAAAGAGAAATAATCGAGGCAGCTCACATTAAGAAATCTGGTATCAGGTGTGTAAGTACGCCAAGTGTTTATCTAAGTGACAAAGAGATGCAGGTTTTGTATGGTCCCTGATGATGCGTTTGAGTTATTGCTAACAGGTGCGCATGCATAAAAGCGGGCTTCGTGCTTTTCAATAAATCAGTTGGAAGTCAGCGCCAGTCTGTCGTTTGTGTGTCTTCTCTTGTCTTCGTACCATTGCGCTGCACATACTCAGTATATTTCAAGACATGTACCAACTCGCCCATCAACGGATCCTTCTTGATACAAAGGTATTGATAGTACTTTTGACCGCTTATTCATTATTTAACTGTTGGTTAAGCAAATGATGGTGCATACTATCAGTAAAAGTAAAATCACATGATCTATAAGGCATAGACACCACACCTTAAACTTGCCAACACTGCCCTGTTCCCGGTTGCATGAACTATGCACTAATTATTGGTTCGTGATTAGTGATACTTTATATGTTATTACATTATTTATCATTGCATAGTGAAATATTATCAGTAGTAACACTATTTGCTGCCATATATGTATGTATATATGTACAGTAATCCCTCATTATAACGAAATCGCTGTACTCGAAATACCGCTTTATTCGAAATTTCTTCCATTCCCGACCAAAACGCATGCATATTAAGCCGCATTACTCGACGCGCACGAAGAGCTTGACCCGCTTGCCACTTCGTTCTAAGCGGGTCAAGCTCTTCCTTGTGATATCCTAGTAACTGTTGTCAAGCGAGTGACCTCCTAGTGACTGTTATCAAGCGAGTAGCCAGTGCTCCCAGCTGTTTCACTGCGGAGCAAATGGGAGCTGTCAAATTCCATTGTGCAGCATGCCCGAACTATTAATCTCGGTTGTAATCGCATCGCTGGTGTCCCACATGATAGAATCTACGCGAAAATGTTTTCCTGGTGCTTTGCGGCGCCAGAAAACCGCAGTCTCTTGGATCCTGAAAAGTGGCCAAAAGACCACGGGCTGACTTGCGCTGTAGAATTCCGTGGGGTGCGCTGTGTGATTGGCCATGTGATTGTGTTATTCAGAGTGCTTCTTTTGCAGCTGAATAAAGATTTGCTGCACTGAATACATTGTCTTGACTTCCTCGCAACTGTAGCGCAATTACAGCTCGACTGCTTTAGCTTTTCTCGAGTGGTCACTTAGATTGAAAAACCGCTTATAAAGAATGTTTTTCGCCGTTCCGCTAACTTCTTTATAACGAGGGATTACGGTGTGTGTGTGTATGTATGTATGTATGTTGTACGTAGTGCAGTGAAGTGATCAGTACCTTTGATTGTCAGTTTACCGGTAGTTTTTCGTCTTTCATCACCGTTTCCACACAGGCCACAAGACTTATATAAACTGGATATTATGGCTGCATTATTTTTGTTTGCTAAAGATTGTGTTATCTTGCAAACATTGCGGGGTTAATGAATACTTGTCGAGAAAACAATGCTGTGATTTTTTCATTCATACAGATCAGAGTTTGACACTTCTATGGTAACTTCATGGATAGCACTACACGAACATTCAAATATAAACCTTCTTTTTTTTTTTTTTTGCAGAATCATGTGTGCTTTGTGATGGAGTATGCCTGTGGAGGGGACCTGATGATGCACATCCATACCGACATTTTCCCAGAGCCTAGAGCTGCCTTTTACGCTGCCTGTGTTGTTCTGGGGCTCCAATTTCTTCATGAAAATCGCATCATCTACAGGCAAGATAAATTTTATAGACCCGACCTTGTTTTTCTTCTTTTTTTTTTCTTTCTTTTTTTGAACTGTACAGTAAGTGGGCTTGCCCGGTAAAAGCAAGTATTCCAAATCAGCATGTTGGAGAATTCTATCAACTCTGTTGCCACCTGCATTTATGGTGTATTCGTTACATTATTGGGCTTCTGAGCTTAAAGGCCATGGATTTAGTTATTGTTACAGTAGAACCCCGCTGAACGTTTTTGAAGGGACCGTAGGAAATAAACGTAAGAGACGGGAAACGTAAGAGCCGAAAAACAGGAAAAACGGCAAAATATTTAGTGGTACAGAATTTTATTTCAATTCTTACGAGCAGCACGAAAATTGGCGCGCTCAGCCGCGATCTAGTCGATGGATAGAAACGCGGAGCTTAGGACGGCCTCATCCACAGAAATGTAATCAACGTATGTGATTTTTTTAACACCAACAGCTGTAGGTATGAAAGAACTAAGCACACGCAATCACAACCGGCGCGGCGAGTCCGACCGCGAACCGCACGCACGACCATGCGAGCTCCAACCAGCTCGAACTCCTCCCGTTCTCCGACAAATAACGATGATGATGAGTCTACGCCAACGCGATGGCAGAAGTGAATGCCAATCTCGAAGGCCTTGCTTTCGCAAGCAATTACGTCATACACGCCATGTTTGTGCAATACAAATCTCAAAGGCTATGCTTTTGTCAATAGTAAATGCCAATCTCGAAGGCCTTGCTTTCGCGAGCAGTTACGTCATAGACGCCATCTTTGCAATTTGAATCTCGAAGGCCATGCTTTTGTTTGCATCAATTGAAAGATTCTGTTGCTTGCGCCTCTCATGCGGCTAATATTACGGTCAAACGAGGCCAAGCTGCGTGAAAATGCACCATGGCCGCTCTCCTTGGTAGTCGCTCGGTCGGCTCCGAGCGCACTTCGCGACGTATCGTACGGGAACGGTCCGACAGTTACGACGTAACAGCGGGGTTCCCAATACATTGTATCCTATGGGAGCTATGCCGGGACCGGCGGAAAACGACGTAACAGCCGGGAAAACGCAGCAGTGAGGAACGTAACAGCGGGGTTCTACTGTATATCTTGATTTTTCTTACATTCGTTTTTGGTTTGTTAAATTTTTATCAAATTTTATTCTTTTATTTTTCATTGCATTGTAACATTTTTATTAGTGGATGCTACCATCATGGACAGACAACTCACACACACACTTTTCCCCAGGCTTTATGATAAAGCTTCCAAAGCCTTAGGCACTAAAAATGCTGAAACTTTATCTTCCATATATATATGAAAGATGATCCAGTTTTTCTGTAAGAAATGGAAGTGTTTTCAAACCTTTATTGCGTGGCAGGTTGGCTTTGATTTATTGTAAACTCGTTAATGCTATCTTAAGCCATTGTGCCACTTATTAAATTAGGCAATAAATGCTCCTTGAATAATTATTCTCGTTATCTCTCTTATGAAAGCTCGCAAGCTAATAAAACATTCGACTTACCATAAATATTATGGCTGCTTGTGTAAATCAACAAATAAGGGAGGTAAGGGACAACATGAGCACTTCTCCCCTTATTTGTAAGTTTGCACTAAGTAGCCATAGTGCAGTAAAAGCTCGTTAATTCGGATTTCTAGGCGTCGATGACGGGTGACACTTTTGCGGACACTGCAGGCAGCATGCGAGCTGCTGAGCACCTTGAAGGGCTCAGAAAAATTGTGTCCGCACGAATACCTGCTCGAAAACAGGCAAGCATCCGCGATTTCTTTGTTATGTTGAAAGAACTCCTGCATTTATTGTGTTTATTTCGACCATTCGATAATTCGGACATTCGGTTAATTCGGACATTTTTTCCGGTCCCTAGAAATCCGAATTAACCGAATGTCCGAATTATCGAATGGTCGAAATAAACACAATAAATGCAGGAGTTCTTTCAACATAACAAAGAAATCGCGGATGCTTGCCTGTTTTCGAGCAGGTATTCGCGCGGACACAATTTTTCTGAGCCCTTCAAGGTGCTCAGCAGCTCGCATGCTGCCTGCAGTGTCTGCAAAAGTTTCACCCGTCATCCACGCTTTTCGGTTGGCGTGGTAATCCACGGGAAGATTGTTGATGTTCTTAAAGCAGCGTGACTTTTGAGCCTTTCCGATAACGAGAAGCGGCAAGTGCCCTGTTCCCGTCACGTTGGCAGCTAAAAGTACGGTTACTCGTTCCTTGCTTCTTTTGCCGCCGATACAAGGATCCCTTTTCATCACTTCTTGTCGGGAGAGCCCATTATTCAGAGCACGTAAAATTTCTACTTTGGTGGTGAAGTCCTTGGCCTCGTACTTGGGCCGCTTCGCCGGCGTTGCCATCAGCGGAGAGTGCGGTCACACGAGAAGTCAGCACAAAAGCACCAGCAACGATCAAGCTAAAGGAGCCGTACTGAATTGTTCCTCGATAAAACGGCCATCTACGATGCAGCACACCAACGGGAACAATGCAACAAAATGGCACGCCAAACCTACACGCGAAGAAAAGGCGTTCAACCAGTCTCAAGTCAAGCCAAGTCGATAATTGATGTCCATGGCGATGCTGCGTTTGAGCTTCATTTTTGTTCCGAATTGTTCTTTTTTCGTTTTCGAGCCTCGCCAGCGGCCCGAAAGTCGCCGAATTATCCGATTTGCGGTCAAATCTGTCTGAAATAATGAGCGCCCAGTCTCATAGAGTGACGCGTATATTTACAGGGACCAGATGACGTGTCCGAATTAACCGATTTTCCGAATTAACGAGAGTCGAATTAACGAGCTTTTACTGTACCATATTTACATGGTTGTAAGTTGACTCAAACGTAGGTCGACCCCCTTAAAATCGCACATAAAAAAAAAACGCAAGCGCATTTTAGTAAAAAAAATTATTTACGTAGTCGCTGGACAGACTGCACGTGTTCACTCGTTGTCAAGCCAGCCATCTTCATGAACTTTGATGCCCAGGCCCTGCGGGCTCCTTGTGTGACAATTTTGCGTTCCACCCGGAGAGACAGATCATGTAGCTTGTTCACATATGTCATAAGCTACGGAAAGTGTCCAGAATTCTGCCCACAAAAACGTCGGTGCTTGGCATTACAAGTGAAAATTTGGTCACACGGCAATTCGCCGCTGCCACACAACCCATTGAAAAACTGGCAACTTGCTTGCTGCCTCGCACTTGTTAGTTTTTTCAATGTGTAGAATGTGTTGGCAGCCCTCTTGAACACTGCTGTGAGCAAGCATCGAAAGTTTTTTGGCCCTGGGCAATCATGGCGATAAAGCGTGATGATCAAGCACAACAGTGGCTCACAACCCGGCGGCACCGGTAAATCTTCGCATAGCTGCGTGGCCAACAGTCGTTTCCGCATAGTAGATAACAAAAACTTTGGCCAGCAGCTCCAGCGGGCGACTGTACCCAAAGCCTCCCGAAGCGGCCACGGTTCGCTTGGGGACAATCGAAGGCAAGAAGTGGTGGGCAGGGAGGGCCGAGGCCCACTTGCTAAACGCGGCCGTCATATTAAAAAAAAGTTAAAAAGAAACCTCGTCGGAAACAGAAGTGATTCCATCAATTACCGGCCCCCCTCGAAGAAATCATGGTTGAGCAACTGTTCGTCGTCAGGAGTGCCGCTGCTGATTGGAATAGCGGCTCTTCTATCAGCGATCAGCACCTCAAAATTGGCACGCACGGCTCTTATGGCATGCTTGTGGTAATGTCAATCATTGATGGAAAAGCCACTCTTACAATCAGCAGCGGCACTCCTGACAGTGAACAGCGGCTTCGTGAAAGATTTAAAAAATCTTTAAAACAAGCATGTGGAATAATTACGGTACTTTCTTGCATGTAACCCACACAAAAAATACATAAAATGTAAAGCTAAAGGCCAGACAGAAACCGCGAATTCTGGGGTGCAAAGGTGGCTTCACGGCGGTGCTTCGCAACTACGCAGGGAAGCTAGCTTTGCAGCAGTACGTGGGGATCATCGTAAGAAAATTTTCTGCGAATCGTTGCTGAGGGTGTGGGTTATGCACGAGAAAATGCGGTATATGTTGCAGGTTGAGCTGGAACGCAAACATCATGTCGCAAGCATGCCACAGCGTCCCTGATTTCTTGTTTGTCCCACCATAAGTGGCAATACTAGTTTTGTATTCGATTGTAAGTTGACCCCCCAAATTCGATTTTCAAATTTAGATAAAATGGGTCCACCTACAATTGTGTAAATACGGTTTTTGTGGTCCATAACGACAGTGTGAATATACCAGCAGCAAAAAGGGCCACTAAAACATGCAATCTTCATTAATTTGGTTAACTTTCTTGCATCACTCGTTATATTGATCAGCACATGGATTTTGCAAACTCTTTTCATTAGTGACCCACTTTAGACTGAATTAATCAATTTGGACAGGGAAAGCATACACGACATTAATTGTTGTCTTTAACTGTGGTGTACTAATTGTGACGTAAATTGAAATAAATCGAAAAGGAAAAAAAAAATCACCCTTTCCATCGGTGGGATCCAAATCTACAACCTTCGAATTACGTGTCTGATGCTCTACCAATTGAGCTACGACAGATCCCACCGACGGAAAGGATGGTTTTCTTTTTGTCCCCGTCGATTGATTTCAAATTACGGCGCATTTAGTATAAAGTTAAAGGCAACAATTATTGTTCTTTATGCTTTTTCTGGCCTGATTGTCTGTTAGATTTATTTGGTTGTCGAACATATAAGCGAGCCCTTCGGGAAAAAATCCCCTTCTTTCGTCCAGTTTAGACTGTTTACACATTGTATTTTAGATAGATGATCTTGTGCCGATAAGAGCACTGTACCAGTTGTTCAAAGCATTTTTCGGAGGGCCCAGGCCATGCCCAGGCTTGTAGCTTTGACCTCAGGCTTCAAGCTTGCTGGCATAGGCATGCCTATTGAAGGGTCTAAGTCAGGCCTTCAAGCACATGATCTGTGCCACAAGAAAATCCATACGGATTTCTCAGAAAGAAAGCTTCTTAGTTGCCAAAAAATTTGTCCTGGCCTGGGGATCGAACCCGGGATGTAGTGGCCTTTCCAGGGTGGTCACTCCACCAACCAGGAAGCTAGCAATTGGCAGCATGAAGGCGAATTCGACAACTCTAAGAACATGGACACATATTGCAAACCAGTTCTGCAGAATCCTGCAGAACTGACTTGGCTCTTAGTATACTTTAGCAAATAAAATATAAAAAACGCATGAAGGTGGAATTTTCAGAGTGGAGCTGTTATACGATAGTTTCCAGCAGATTGCTGAATGCATAGACAGAGTACGTATACCAATAACAACAGCGGTCGCAGTCTCGCCATTGGACACTGCGGTGGCACGCCTGTTGCAGCTGCTGCCAATTGTTATGCGGTGGTGTACTGGTGGTGGAATAAAAGCCCTCTGCAGGACATGTAATGCCAGCATGGAGAATTGCCCGTATCAGCAAAATTCTGGCTTTGCGAAAATTTAATGCCAAACATGCGTCTCGCCTTGCAGTCTTTTAACTCTTTCCTGCACAGCAGTCACCCCAGGTAACCACCACTTTTTTTTCTCTCTCTTGAAGCATGCGAGTCCCTGCATGTCGGATTTTAAACGGCACACAATTTTTTAAAGCTTTCGCCATTCTGACAGAGATTATACTACTTCGTTTGGGTTTCAATGTTACATGTTACGTTTGTTTTCTTCCGACTGCTGTCGTATTCAAGGCGCATTACACGATGGACCTGAGATTTTTTGGGAAATAGAAGTATGGTCCTGTCCTTATCAATTGATAGCGTAGGATAACAGTTTGTATCAGTAGCTAATATAGTCTACATCCGATTTCCCGGACCCTCGAGGGACCGCGAAAACTTTTACATCATGATTATGCTCTCCTGTAGAAGTTACAATATGAACGATGTACATATCATCTACTCTTGCTTGCTTGTAACAGTATATAACACTAAGCCTCTTTATCTTGCTGAAATGAATTATTAAAGTGCCTCTTTTAGAAACTAGTGTAATTATTGTTTCCAACATGAACTATGTAGACAAAAGCATCATAGAGAATGCCGTGGGCATGTGGCAAGAAGGCAAGATAACCACTGGTCATGAAGAGTAGCAGACTGGATTCCAAAAGGAGGCAAGCACGCAAGGGGGAGGCAGAACGTTAGGTGGACAGATGAGATTAAGAAGTTTGCAAGGATAACCTAACCGCATAAAACACAAGACCTGTTTACTTGGAGAAACATGCGACAAGCCTTTGCCCTGCAGTGGACTCAGTCAAGCTGGTGATGCGCAGTAAAATATGGTAACACCATGTGCGGCCTAATACATCTGAGTTAGCGAGAGTTCAATGCACAAAAGAATACTTATGCTTGCTGGGACCTGAGGATGAGTCATAAGTATCAGATTTTCCTAACTTTTGTGATGTACATATGGAAGTTCACTGCAACGAAATTTCGCGTTGACGAACTTTTTCATGCATCCGGTCAGCATACAGTCAATTTCATTGTAGCGAGCGAAATTGGACTGTACTGATATCGAATTTGTATTTGAGTGCCTCTGTAATTAATTGCAGTTCTAAAACTGACTATCAGGGATATGATTTTCAAATCAAATTATTTGAACATTTACCTTTTTGTTTATTCAAGTACAGTATAGACCGCTTATAACGTAAGTCGCCGGAGTCGCGAATATCCGCACTATAAGCGGTACCGCACTATAACCAAAACAACCTTCTTCAAAGGCTGCACTTGCGCAAAACGTGTTGAGCATGTAGCCTCGCGTTTCCGATAATCGACATATGCGATTTGGGGCGCTTACAACCACTTGAATCTCCGAATGTTCAAAAATTAACCGCCAAAGACCCGCATTGCCAACGAAATGAACACGGGGGAAAAAAGTGAACAAAACAAAGCGCCATCGCGGAAATTCGCCGACTACGTTTCAGGCCACCTCGAGGTATGCTCATTACACAGAAACCATGTCGAATCGCGACCGAAATTTCACGTGCTGAGCGGTACCGATCGTTCGATTTCACGGGCGCGCAAGCGATGTCCAAGACATTGCAGTCGAATCCGGAACCACCATTCGAGAGATGCATGTGCCAACCACGCCCTCGTTTTCATTAACGATATGATTCCCTTCCCTTCAAGTGCAGCCATCGCAAAAAGTTTCGTTGATTCCGCACCAAACCGCAACTTTTATCGCCCGCGACCGCTACCGAAAAGCAACCAGCGCTGATTAGGCCTAGCCTGCGGTTCAGCATGTTGTCGCGGGAAGTTTGTCCAAGACAACATGAAGATCGGACGTCGAAAAGATCGCACTCAAGCACTAACCCTAGAACAGCGCGCGTGATACGAAGTTTGTGTTCGCGGCCGGGAGATCAACGGCGACAAAGCCCGCCAAGCTCGTTTAAGTCCGCGCACTGGCAGAAAAGGCGAAAGCTCGCATCATGAAGCCGCAAAACTTTTCAATTTGCGGACGAGGTAGCAAACGCGATAACTGTAGCAAGTGTGATAACGACGACGCTTTTCCCGACAGGAAACTTACTTTAAAGCGCACTTGATGAGGACGCGATCGTACGGTCCACGCGGAACGCGCTGCCGGCAAGCGGCCGCGGAGCCTTGCCGCCGCCGGTGCAAAGGCTACTCCGTCGCCTAGGCAACCATCCTTCCCCACTCAGCGAACCCGCACAGCGCTGCCGCGGTCTTTTTCCTCCCTCCGCCCTTCGTCGCTCACTCCCCAGCGGCGCACCTCCTTTGAGAACCGCACTCGCTACCGCGTTTGTCAGAAATATTTTCCCGCAACCGCATTATAAACGGTATTTCATCTTGGGAGACTGCACAATAAGCGGTATGCGTATACATGCGGTTCTATGGGAGGGTAAACGGGAGTCGAAAAAGACCGCATTATAACCGGTCCTGCACTATATGCGGTTACGTTATAAGTGGTCTGCACTGTATTTGTTCGAGTTCATATTGCAAGGCCATGGCAATAGACCTCTCCCTGTTTGCAAACAGTGTGACATCACTGCGAGTACCCAACCCACAAGTCCCGCCTTTGGAGCAGGCGCTAGTTGGCAAAAACGCTCCGCCGGCAGGATCTTCCTGCATAGCAGCGCTGCGTGTGTCTTCATTCCTTCGATAGAAATTTCTGCAAATTGCTATTTTTCTGAAGTAACAGCTTCAAAAAAAAAAGTCATGCACAATTCTGTTAGGTCAACATGGGTGATTTGCTCGTTGTATTTAACAGCCATAAAAAAAAATATTGTGCTCTTCGAATGAGAATGTAGCACATTTTCATGTCTGGTGCTTGGAGAAATATTTGCATGGCATGGATGTGAACATACTCAATTTTTGTCGCGACATCTTTAATGCAGTTTTAAACGAGGTACACCTTTGGCGGCAACATGGTTTTGAGCTGTTCTGCGCGAGGTCACGGATTAGATTCTGGAAAAACTTGCCGTTCTTTCGGTTGAAGTTAGCCAGTCCCCATAAAAATTAAAGCGAAGTTCTCCCCTACGGCGTTCCTGATAACCCACTGAGCAGTTCTGCAGTTTTAAACACGATAACTTAATTGTATAGATAACCTCTTGCACACTTACTATGTTGTATCTTATGCCTACAACGTGTTTGTATACTTACTTAGTTGCTTTAGACTTGATACACAAACTTGGAATGTGCATTGTCACTTCATAAAGATGAGCCACAAAAGGTAAGCGAACAACAACATGACAAACAAGAATCCCCTCTTTTTGTATTGAGACGTATGAGATCTGCGATAAAATGCCATACCTTTAGTGGGTTTGCATATTCGCCATGGCAAAGCATACATGCGGCTTCAGCAATGTTCATGCGCAGTCATACCTTTCAGCTCGGAGGTTATGCACTTTTTTTTTTCGGCACATAGCGCAAACGCTGAGATGTACACACTCGCAGAAGATTGCGTCAAATGCATTTTTACCTTCACTAAACTGTTGAATCTTAATGTTCTCGGTCACTGCAACTTGGCCTGTTAGGCACGACCGCCAATGTTTTCGCAAACAAGATGCATTGTTATACACACAGCACTCACCACACAATATTGTCAGTTTCACATCACCGTAAACGTGAGTCAGTATCATCGATGCCTTCAATGCGCACTACACGCCACAATAAATGTGGCAGATTTTTGAAGACGATGCCACTGTTCCTCGCACAGGCCGCCACGTGGGTTCACTTCTCTAAGTTAAACAGCCAGCCAGCGTAGCAAATTTTTCATTACACTGCTTACGACACACCATACCATAACTAATCTTGCAACAGTAAGATTCATCATCATCATCAGCCTGTCTACACCCACTGCAGGACAAAGGCCTCTCCCATGTTCCACCAATCAACCCGGTCCTGTGCTTTCTGCTGCCACGTTATACCTACAAACTTCTTAATCTCATCTACCCACATAATTTTTCTGTCTCCCCCTCACGCGTTTGCCATCTCTTGGAATCCAGTCAGTTACCCTTAATGACCACCGGTTATCCTGCCGACATGCTACGTGCCCGGCCCAGTAAGATTAGATTAGGTTAAAAAAAAAAAAATGTGCCCCAAGCACCGCGCGACTGTACCACGCTGAGCCACCAGCGGAGGTGTTTTGCCTGTTGCCGCTGTTGCATGTGTGCCGGTGACGTCACTCCTGTGACCCCGGGGGAGATCTATTAATAAGAGCAGCTATAGGGGCTAGTGGTTGTACATCTTGGGGGTAATCTCGCTTTTTTAATTTACAGGACTGACTGAATACACTTTTGCACTCTGTGTTTGTGGTGTAATCGGTCAGTTCTTGTACGTTAAAAAAGCACGATTACCTCCAAGAGATCTATTACCCACGTACTGAATTTGTGAGCATAGCCATTACGCTGGCTGAGTGGTTATGGTGCTCGGTGGCTGCCCCCAATGATACAGGCTCAGTCCTGGCCGCAGGGTTAGCATTTTGATGGAGGTGAAATGCTAGAGGTCCATGTACTGTGAAATGTCCATGCACGTTACGAAAACCCCAGGTGGTCGAATTTATCTGGTGCCCTCCACTTTGGCATCTCTCATAGCCCGATTGGCTTTGGGATGTTAAACCCCATGAACCTACCTGGATTGTGTACAGCAGCTTGGATGATCTAGAGCCATCCAGGGCCTTTCACGAAAGTGCGTTTTCTTGAGAATGGTTCAAAACTCATCCGTATATTGTAGCTCTTATCTTTTTAGCCTAGAAATTGATTTCACGATTTTGACCCAGATAATAGTGTGTGTGTGTGTGTGTGTGTGTGTGTGTGTGTGTGTGTGTGTGTGTGTGTGTGTGTGTGTGTGTGTGTGTGTGTGTGTGTGTGTGTGTGTGCGCGCGCGTGTGCGTGCGTGCATACATACATGTGTATATGTATGTGTGTGTTTTGAAAGCGTGCTTTCTCCTCCTAGGGATCTCAAGCTGGACAACTTATTGCTTGATGCTGAGGGTTACGTGAAGTTAGCTGATTTTGGCCTGTGCAAAGAAGGCATGGGCTATGGAGACCGGACTGGCACCTTTTGTGGCACACCAGAGTTCTTGGCACCCGAGGTGTTGACCGAAACTTCATACACTCGAGCTGTTGACTGGTGGGGCCTTGGTGTCCTAGTCTTTGAAATGCTGGTGGGCGAGGTGAGCCTAAGCTTCTAAAACCTATAGGCTCGAGCGCTGCTACATAGTGCTGCTAGATTGATTGAAACCACACTGCTCTTGGCACATGGTATTAATGAACACTCTGTCGCTGTTCCATTGTGCAGTGAGACATGCCATATATACTCAAATAATTTGTAATCCCTGAAATATTGTCCCTTTTTTTTGACATTTACTCATTCTTTTGTGCACTTTGTAATGCCTAACAGAGTGCTCGCGCAAGGCAGGTTTGGGTAATTAGCATTGACACATCGCATGTGTACTTTAGCCACAAACAGAAAAATACAGGCAAAATCTCCCTGCTGGGGACTTGTAAAGTCTCTTCAGAGGTACAGTGAGCAAAGATATGAAATAGTATGAAAAACATCAGAATTACACTAAGAAAAGAAGTTTTCAATATGCAGTGTTTATTTCACATAGTTTTGAACAGATGGCTGTATTTTAGGGACTGTGTGAGCACACACAGGCGGCATGCTAGCCTGTGCGGGGCTGCACTGTGAACAGTGTGAGGTCACAGGTCCCTGAGGCAGTAAGTATAGATGCGGGCACAGCGTCATGCAGGCGCTGCCATTTCAGGGACGTAGCTAGATGGTAAGGTAAGGCTTGTCGAAGTGTTCTGAACAAAGAAAGCTGCAAATTTAGGTCAAGATAGTTGTCTAGCACGATTGCCTCTCTGGAATGGAAGGTATGTCGCGAAGCTCCTCATCCAACCGTGCCTGCACCCTTATTTCACTCGGTAACACCTAGGTTCAGCGTTGTGCCAGTTGCTACACTTAAATCACATATTAAAGCCACTGAATTGGTGTGTGTACAAGATTCTCTGAGGAAAAGATTACAGCTCAAAGCAACTATGCACAACTTGTTCTCAAACACAGGAAATAGCTGGTGATGTCAACGGGTATGGCCCGAGCACTGCAGCATCATATCTGTCGCACGACATTCTTGAAAAAACAATTTTGTTTAGCACAAGTGCTTTTTAGTGCTACTGCCTCTTCTATCCTTTCTTCTTCATTTGTATTTGTACTGAACAAATCATTTTTCGAGGCAGTTTTTTGTAAGATTAATACAAATGGTACAAGTATGGTCGTTGGCAGTATCTATCGAAGTCCCGCATGTGGACATGAATGCATCATTGCGATACAAAAGTATTTGCAGCAGCATGCTCGAAACTGCCGCGTCATTCTCATGGGTGACTTTAACCTTCCCGACTTTAATTGGTCTACCATGCAGTACACATCAAAGGCTTCAGAAACCCTTCTCGACATGATGTTAAATTTTAACCTTTGCCAAATTGTGGAAAGCCCCACAAGGGAGCAAAGCGAGTGTCAGAGTATACTCGACCTAATTTTACTAAGCAGTAATTTTCTCTTAGAACAGGTGAAGGTTGAGGTAATAGAAGGAATATCCGACCATAATATTCCGATGTGCAGTTTACCTCTAGGTTATAAAATATCAGTGCAAACTGCTGCCCAAACCACAATCAATTTCGATAAAGCTGACGACGACCACATACAAACCTATCTAGCTAATGAATACCAAGAGTTTTTGGCACTGGCCTCAGATCCTTTCACTGATGTAAATGCTGTCTGGTTGCGCTTTAAAGACATAGTGTCACACTGTGTAACAAATTTTATTCCCGTCAAACTGAAAAAGACATTAAAAAATAACCCGTGGATTCCTCGTGAAGTAATACACGCAAAGCGTCAACTCAAAAGATTACGGAAAGTTAACAAGGCTGCCGGAAATGACCCATTTAGCACCGCCAGACTTGCGCTTGCTGCTAAACAAAAATCCAAGGAAGCAAAACACCACTATTTCAATACTGTACTCCCTAGCTTTATCAAAAGCAATCCACAAAGATTTTGGAACCACTTTCGCCGAAAGAACAAGCTCACAACTCAACTATCGTCACTTGAAAAAGTTGATAAAGCCAACAGATATAACCAGTTCTTTCATTCAGTTTTCACAAGAGATATTGGCGTCATGCCGGAATTGGTTCCACGCGCAGTGTCTGTTACAAGACTCTCTCTCGTTATCACAGACACTGGTGTTCTTAATCTTCTGCTTGCCCTAGATACTAAGAAAGCGTGTGGTCCGGATAATATATACCCAACCAATTTCTGAAAAGGTACGCAGAATGGTGTAGCAGATATCTCGGCAGTATTTTCCGTAAATCGCTTTCAACATCAAGACTACCAGAAGATTGGAAAATAGCTAAAATTATTCCAATTTATAAATCGGGAGATAAATCCATTGAATCTAATTTCAGACCGATATCTTTAACGAGCATGGTATGCAAACTACTCGAGCATATAGTTTTAAAACATTTAACAATTTTTTTTCGAAAAAGAGGGCATCCTGTCCCCCAACCAGCATGGTTTTCGTAGGGGTTTATCGACCACGACGCAGCTGACTGAGGTCATACACGATCTTGCGCTAGGTATTGACAATCACAGCCAAACGGACATAATTCTACTTGACTTTTCAAAAGCGTTTGACTGCGTTTGTCACACCAAGCTAATCGCTAAACTACAAAATATTATCGGGGACGGAGAAATTGTTGCTTGGGTGCGTGAGTTTTTGTCTAATAGGTCTCAGTTTGTTGTTGTCGAAAATATTGCATCAAATATTGTACCGGTTACGTCAGGAGTGCCCCAGGGTTCCGTGCTCGGGCCCTTGTTATTTCTCGTGTATATCAATGACATATCTACTAATATAGACTGTAAAATAAAGTTATCCGCGGATGACTGTATCATTTATAGAGAAATTAGAAACGACCAAGATCACTATTCGCTCAACAAATCACTCTCTGCTATTTCTGAATGGTGTTCAAACTGGCAGATGACAATCAATGTCAAAAAATCAGCTTGCATGACGATAACGAGGAAGAGGGAGCCATCAAACTTTTGCTACACTATAAATGGCACTGCTCTGAGCAGAGTACACAAACATAAATACCTAGGCTTAACAATTACGTCCGACTTAAGGTGGGACGAGCACATTAGTAACATTACTTCATCTGCCATGCAAAAATTATTTTTTCTTCGCAGATCACTTCAAATGGCTACCTTGCCAACAAAACTCCTAGCCTACAAAACATTCGTCAGGCCTATCCTCGAATACGGAAGTACAGTGTGGTTTCCTCACACCCGCACAAACACAAAGAAAATTGAAGCAGTACAGAGGAAAGCCATAAGATTCATCCACAACAAATACAAGCGTGAACACTCACCCACTAGTCTTCTAACTCTTTCTGAACTTCCTACGCTAGAAGTACGAGCAAAACAGGCACGTCTAAAATTTATTTATCACTCCTGCACAATTATTTTAAAATAGACATTTCAAATTACGTGTCTTATTCACAAACACGAGCCACAAGACACAAACATACACATTAGTACAATACAAATGCAACACTGATGTGTTTAAATATTCTTTTTTTCCGGTTGCCATTCGCGAATGGAACATGTTGGCCCCTCACATCACTAACACTGAGTCACTGTTGAGTTAGAAATTGAAACCAATTCTTAGCTTCTTTAAACACCCAATGACAATGGTAATGAAACCAGTATGTACTACTTGTATATTCTGTAAACAGCCATGTAAGCGGCCTTATTGTTAAACTTGCCATTTTGTATGCACTTGTATTTTGTTTGTTATGTTGTGTAAATATTGCTTATGTACAAAGTGCCAGGTTGATGTTACTTTTATGTTCTGTATTACAGTTTTTTTTTACTATGATGAGCAATCATAGCATCTGTACAGAGTGCCCACCTGCTATGGTCTCAATAGAGACTGGCAGTATTGCAAATAAATAAATAATAAATAAATATAGAAAAGCAGTATCGAGGAATATTTAACAGCACATCCCGTGTTGAGTGTTACCATGTGTGGCTGCTAGGTGCAGTAGTCCACAAACAAATGTCTAAATTCATTATTTTCTGGGAATATTTGTAGGGGTGTGCGAATATTCGAAATTTCGAATATTTTTCGAATAGTGTTTGCTATTCGATTCGATTCGCACTGAAATTTTACTATTCGAACTATTCGAACTTCCCAAAGACAAATGCAGTCAACGTCCGATTGAAAATGACACCTTCAGATTTTCAATATGCTTCACCTCATTACACTCTCGTATTGCGGCAAAGCTGCCTTTCAAGCTCCGTTACGGTCGAACTTAGCCAAGAGACAAAGTCCAGTTGGAAGTTGTCCCTAGATTTTCAATATGCTTCACCTCATCACACCCCCGTATTGCGGCAAAGCTGCCTTTCAAGGTCCGTTACGGTCGAACTTAGCCAAGAGACAGTCAACGTCCGTTTGGAAGTGGTCCCTAGAGTTTCAGTATGCTTCACCTCATCACACCCCCATATTGCGGCAAAGCTGCCTTTGAAGCTCCGCTACGGTCGCAAATGTATTAACTCAAGTAAACGCCGATTCCAACATGAAGGTGAAAGATGTGGCAGAGTTGGGGGCTCAATTAATGCTGTTTTGGACTTGAAATTTGGGCAAGAAGTTCGAAAAATAGGACGCCGAAGCTTTTTAGCATCCAAAAATTCAGATGCTCTTAGATATCAAAGTCTACGAGGCAGATTTGGAACTCCGGACTTGAAGGGAGCATACTCTTGTCTGCCACATCAGTTGGGCTTCCACAGAAGTTGAAAGAGGAGGAGAGGCTGAGGAAATGGCATCTCTGCCTACCACGCGTAAAGTGTTGTCAGCAACACTTTGGTTGCACCAAATCATGTACATAAATGCAGTTCGGCCTCTACATTGCCTTATTCTTGATAAGACAATTATGAAACACCACCTCGCGAGCGCTTCATCAACCTAGCGAAAAGAAACACTTTCATGTTGCTATCTCACAAGAACATACTTAGGGATTCTCAGCAACTTTTTCTGTAATTTCACTTCGAATTATTCGAAAAATGTTTGAGAAATATTCGAAAATTATTCGAAATTATTCGATTCGATTCGCACTCAATCTTTATTATTCGAATTCACTTCGCACCCAAAATTTTGCTATTCGCACAGCTCTAAATATTTGCCATAAAACGCATTGTATTTGTCACTTTTAGCACCCAAGCTTCCACTCAGCAGCAAAATTTTGATTCACTGATGTAAAATGGCTAAGGCTAAACCATAATTGCAACGAGTCTCTGATCCAGTTTCCTTAGTCTGACCGTTGGTGCATACCACAACCACTTTTTGTGAGGTTAACTGCGCCCCTCGTCTCGCAGTGTGCCCGATGCCACAAAATATCTGTGATCTTTTCTATAAATCCACACACTAATTAACTACTGGTTCTGACTTCGGTGCGAGTGAAGTGATACCTACACAGATAAACATCAGAAATGCATAGGGGCATGATGGTGGCCACTGATGAACCACCAGTAGGACTTGATCACCGGCATCAGAGAGGGACATAGTGCTGCTTTAAGTGCACTGCCCTGAACATGCAACACTGCTGTGTGCCATGCGGGACACGTAGTGGGACTGCTTCAAGTGCAATTGGCATACAGAATTGAAAGCAGCACACGGTTACTGCATTGGCTCAGCAATATTGGTACATGCTGTGGATGTGCACAATTACGAGTGACGCGGGCACACTATCAGCGTATGCAGACCATTGGCTCCACACAGCAGCAGGTATGTTTCAAGAATCTTGTACAGTACGGTCCACTGTTAAAGGGAACACTCGAATGAACAACTTTCGTTTTGTTGGCCCCCTAACGGCTAGTGGATGCGGAAAGATTGTTCGTGCACGTTACTAGTCTATCATAAGAGTTCGGAACTGACAACCACCAGTTGTGTTATTCAAATCTAAGCCACCAGGCTTTCGCAGGAGAGCGAAATCCGGACATACACGAAACGCAAGTGTTCCCTTTAACAGTGGGACCCGTCTGTACACAGTATCAACGAACTATAGTATCAGTGAACCAGTCGTGGTGCAGTAAAGCATAATGCTTTACTGCACCACGACTGGTTCACTGATACTATAGTTCGTTGATACTGTGTACAGACGGGTCCCACTGTTAAAGGGAACATGCACCACGACTTTACTGCATTTATGCTTTTATTGCTTTGCATGGAAGAACTGCAGTGTAGCTTGCTGTTCATTGGCAACCGTATGCTGCTTATCCATGGTTTCGATTGCACTTACACACCCAAACATCCAACTGACTGAAGTAGCTAGTTATATATTTGTGACCACAATCGTCTTCACCAGCTGCACAAAAGGTAGATACCCTCGCACAAATGGGAAAGATTAAGAACATGTACTGCTACAGAAAAATAAAGCTGAAAGCTGCCTCAGTGTGTGCGTGTAGACATCCACAACTTTTGAAACACAACACAGTCAGCAGGTACGAGTTCATCATACCGTTCATGGAAGGAAGTTTCAGAAGCCAAAGAGAAATGTTCGCTACTTGTAATCGCAGCGTCTGGCACGGTCGAATGGGGGCATAGTGAGATGTCAGTGCATCGAACTCTGTGCGTTACCAAACTAGATAAGCTGCCGCATGTGTATGCTGCTACTTCCAAATAGCACCCTTAGTGTGATCAATGCGGGCATGAAAGCAGCACCGAGAAGAACTAAGTGCGTCAAATGTAATGCGTTATCAAACTAGCCAAGCTGCCACGCGTGTACACCACGTAAGTTCAAAGAGCGTGATTGGTATGGGCGGTCAGTCCAGGCTGCAGAACTCGGGAACTCCCACTGCGTCACTGCCATTTTCAAAGGTGTTGCGGGAAAGCCTGCCGATTGTCACAGGAGTGCAGGTGGTTGGGAGTTCAGGCATTATCGATACACACATGTAGCCTAGCATGTAGCATACAGAAATGCCCACCTCACCACTGTCATCTTCAGGTGCGTTGCGTGAAGGCCTTCTACCTGTCAATTGGGTGCACGTGCCCTGTAGTCTGGAGTTCAGTACTATATCCACTTTGCATCCAGTCCTATTCGAAGTAAAAAAAAATTAAAAATGCATGCAAGTTTTTAGGTGATATGGAAAGATTTTGATATAGGAAACAATTCTATATATGTGTGTTATTTATATCGAGGTTTCACTATAATTGCTGCTTGGACTTCAGCAATAACAGAGACGATAAAAGGACTTTGTCTGGGTTATCTTTCTTCACGCTTGCATTTTCAGGTGCATTATTTTTATGACAAATAAGTCCCATGGGAAGTACCAACTAGGCCAAGGAGTTCTTGTGAAGTTAAGTTTGCAGCGGCATTAAATTGTCAACAAACTCTTTAATCAGCATCTGTTGTTTTTTTGGTGCACTCGTTTAGTGTTTGCATTTCTTGCTTGTGGCCAATGTTCTGCTCCATGACTGTTTTTCTCATGGTTGTCGTCAAACCTTTTGTTCATCCAACTTTTTTTTCCAGAGTCCTTTTCCTGGTGATGATGAAGAAGAAGTGTTTGACAGCATTGTGCATGATGAAGTTCGATATCCACGTTTCCTCTCCATAGAGGCTGTTGCCATTATGCGGAGGGTGAGTGTGGCTTCACTTGCCATTTTCACTGTGCTGTCAATTCAGGTGCATGGACACTGTCTGCGTGTACACTCTTGCAAACAGTAATGCCCGCATCAAGATGTGTGCCCTGCTGTGAACCACTTGCCATTCAGTTCAAGGAACATTTGCTCATCTGCTAAGAGTTTGTGCATGCAAAAACACGGACAGTTACACAAAAATGAAGAGAAGGCACTTATTGCCGGCAATGCAGTCGGGCGCAGATACTGCGATAGTGAGCGAATTTGACACTACAGTCAAACTTCAGTATTATGAACCTCCATATAACGAACTCTGTAATGTAACAAACTATTTTTGCTACTGTTTCTTGCTTCCATCAAAATACCTGGATATTATGTCTCAATTTAACGAAGTATTTTTATGTTGCGGTTTCTATACAGTGAAGTTCAGTGAGCACAACAAGCAAAGCAAATTTCGACTAATCTTTTTTCTTTATAATTGCTAAAACATAATCTATGCTTGTCCCATTTTTTGGTATGTTTGGAAACTTAAGCTGAAAGACACTGCATATTTTTTTTTTTTTTACTGTACAGTCAAACCTCGTTAATACGTACCCGCTTTAAACGTACTAACGGTTAAAACATAGTTGCAACGAATCCCCGACAGAGTCCCATAGAGCCCAATGCATTCGCTGACCGCTTAAGCCGTAGTGGTTCGCCCTATGCCTACCGTTTAGTGCGTACCCTGCCTACCGCGATAACTTTTTGTGCCATAAAATTTTACTGCGCCGCTCAACTTCCCGATGCCAGAATGTGCCGCCAAAGGTATTCCGCCTTTTTGAGAAGTGCGCAGATCAGTCGATCCCCGATTCCGACTTCCGCGCAATTGTGGCAACGCCTTTGTGGGCATCAAGAAAGAACGAAGGCGAGGTGGCGGCCACCGACGCACGCGCCGACGTGACTTATCGCCGACAACCTTATCACAATAAGTATCTTCAGCTATCTGCTCGGGCACGCGTGCGGCGCAACGCTACTTTTTAAGCCTACTGCACGCTTTTATTAGGCGACAATCTGAACGCGCTGGGCCGCCGATCGCTGCCGCTTCGTTGTGCGCGGCTGTCTTCAAGGCTGAAGTTGAATTAATAGCACAAATAGCCCGACAGCAAACGCTACTAAGCCGTCATCAGGCGCGCACCGCTTCGTAGAAGTGAAAGCAGATCGCTGTTGCGTAGTTAGCGCTGCGTGTCGCGGACACCGAGAAACCTCGCTGCATTGACGCCATCGCACTAAACGCACGTGTATGGTACAGCAAGCGTAGCGCGGTTGTAACCATACTGCACGCTTTTATTAGGCGACCACCCAACGCGCCTCCGTCCGCTGGCAGGACCGCTAAAGCATCGCGGAGTGCGCATCGCTTGCATGAAGCTCGTCATCGCTGCGTTAACCGAACAGGCTACTCGCCGCATCTGCGCACGATCTGGAGCGAAGTGGGTACGAGCAACATTCCCACGATAAATGCGCGCGTGCGGCACAGCAAGCGGCCCGGCAGTGACGGCGTGAGCGGAGTAGGCGACGCGCTGCACGCAACTAGCCGGGAGACTATCGGGTACACGCGCCCGTACCGCGTTTCACTAGAACTGTATCAGTTTTCGTTTAGTAGCAGATCGCGGTTAGACGCACACACATATACCGCGAAAAACAGGCACTGTCCGTTCTGTCGCTATGTCGGTCACTGCGTTGACCGCGTATCCCGGACCCTGCAATAGTTTCGAAATGCTCTTCGGCGTCGCCACTACGCGCTATCAGGCAGTCGTGCGAGTGTGCCAGGATCTTTTCTCCACTTTGGCAAAAAGAAAGAAAAGGCTTTGCAGTGGGTACTTTAGGCAATATTTGCTGTGGCACTCAGCACTGGAATGAATGATCGGTAGCATGCAAGTGGTTCTCAGCCACAGTGTGGCAAGTGAACTTGGCCTACACAATAAATCATTTGCTGCTTCTGTTTTATTCATGCTACATCTCATTTCTTCAACACTTACAGCTGTTGAGGAAAAACCCAGAAAGACGCCTTGGCACAAGTGAGAAAGATGCAGAGGACGTCAAGAAGCAGGCCTTTTTCAGAGTGAGTTAGGTCTCATGCTCTATGTCACAATCCTTATAGCGTTGGAATTTCCTTAACCTTTTTAATAAAGTTTCAGGACATATTTTGTAAGAACAAAATTTATGCAAACAAGTATAATCATGTGCTAGAAATTCTGTGGCTACCACCACATCAAGGAAACTAGACCTGCAGTGAAAATAAGACTTACAGTAAAAAGCATTTGTTTTATTTCGTCTCTTCTGAAGGGGGAGAAGCTTCTTTTTGAACTAAACATTATTTTGGATTTTGCCACAAAATGTTATTTTGGATTCAGCCACTACTGATGCATGACCTCACCGATTTTCATGCATCCTAGATCATTGTTCTAGCCATAACAGCATTTTTAATTGTCAGCGCCTGATAGAGTTTTTGCTATTTTCTGTTTCATATTTTTGTAACCTTACAACAATCTTCTGACAAGCACTTCTTGAGCTTTGCCTTCAAGAGTAGAACACGATAGCGTAATGGGGCCCCGTTCACTTCGATTTCTCTATCGCTAGCCTGATTTATTTTCTCTGTGAACACCTCAACCGTGCTGCAAGAAAAGGAACTGTCCTAGAATGCCTACTGCAGAGGCTCAAGCGTCCTCCAAGTTTTTTTTTTTAGCAAGGGTGAAATAAGACGAGTTATTTTTCTCTGTCGTTCAAATTAACTTGGAAATTTCATAACATTTGTTCTAGCAAAGCTAGAACCATGAAATTACACTCATTGCACTTCTTGACATGTGTGGAGTGACATTTAATTCAGCAAGATTTGTGCAGCCAGTTTTAAGAAATGTGATCAAATGACATTTTCATAAATAATTAATTTCAAAATTGAATGGCCAATCATGGCAGCCATCACCCGCATCTCTCAACGCGCTACATTCCAGCTACGGTCCCTAGAACCAGTGCGAACAGCAATGACAACGAACAGTGCTTCCAGGTGGGGCATGTGTCAGTGCCTTTATGGAAGGGGAAGAGCGGAATGTAAAGCAGTGGTGGAGAAAGACAAGCTGCAGGACAGGAAACCGTACAGCCCATTTCCGATGGGTTAAATGTCAGCTCTTCTAGTTCATGGTATGGCCGCTAGATGTGGAAATTTGTGAAAAACGCATTGAATTCATTATTTTCCTCATGTTTTTACCTGTAGATTAGGTTGTGTCAGCAAACTTCAGCGCCCAAGCTTTCAGTTGGGCATAAAATCTCAGCAGCAAGTATCCCTTCAATGAAGTTGCCAATTGTCGAAGACCTTTTCAGTCATGTATAAATTTGCATCATTGTGTCTCTGCTGCCTCAGCATGCAAATATATAATGTAACCCATAAAATACCATTGAGATTCTCCTGCATAATTGTTGTGATAGTGTAGGTCCAAGGTACCTCTGCATTTGTAATGTGAATACTCAGGGTAATGTCACTTTTTTTCTTTTCATTCACAATCTGAGGCTGTAGTTTGAGCAGGAATTTTTCGAGCAATAGTTCTACTCCTCCCACTACAAACCCAGAAAATGGATCTTTCGTGTGCTTTCGACCTTGAAGCTCAAAGTCCATTTCCTCCTCGCACATGCGACGTCATCGCAATGGACATGCGCAGTGTTCGTTTGTTCTTGTGTCCCACACACTCCTCTCCTTCAATTGGTGAGAGGACAAGCTGGAGGGGTGCGCATGCCTCGAGACCTCAACTCCTGTCATGTGACTCCCATGCCAGCAATACAAAGAAAAATGTTGACAGCATGCCGCTGCTTGTCACGCGGGGGCGCCAGCACGTGGGATACCACTGTGGCATGCTTTTTCTGGTAGTTGCTGCTATCGCTCAACAAGCTTGGTTTAACCACGTTCAACCACAGCATTGATAGTATTCCAAAATTATCCTACCTTCAAGCAATCACTGCACAATCTGAAATACTTTTTGACACAAGTTGCATCTTTGCCCCGCCACAGTGGTCTAGTGGTTATGGCGCTCGGCTGCTGAGCCGTAGGTCGCGGGATCAAATCCCGGCCATGGCGGCTGCATTTTCGATGGAGGCGAAAATGTTTGAGGCCCATGTACTTAGATTTAGGTGCACATTAAAGAACCCCAGGTGGTCGAAATTTCCGGAGCCCTCCACTACGGCGTCTCTCATAATCATATGGTGGTTTTGGGACGTTAAACCCCAGATATTATTATTATTAAGTTGCATCTTTCATGAATGAATGAATGGTCAGGCTATAAAGTTTATATTGCCCCTCTATGTACCATTAATCTGTGAGTTGTGTTGTTTTATTTTTTACAGAACATTAACTGGGAACATCTGCTTATGAAAAAGCTGAAGCCCCCGTTTGTGCCTACTGTGGTAAGTAGGATATAGAGTTATATTTTTGTCATCTTTCATATCATTTGTGTGACAAACAAGTCCAAGGTTTAGTAGCTCACACTTCACCTCTATGGTGTTGACTCCAAAATATCACCTAGAGGTGATGGTAGGCGTACAAGCTCAAAGCAGTGACAATTGCAGGGATAGTAGCATAATCAGCAGTTGTCAGGTGCAACGAGTCTTGGTACTGTGGGAAAATCGGGTATGACAAGAGGGAACATGTTAAAAGTGATACAGTCAATGTCCGACTCCCTAGGGACCGCGAAATCGTCTGAAAAATCGGGCATTCCGAAAAAACAAATTCATGCTTTTTTATTCCGCTCAAGCAGTCAAATCACCACAGCCCCGTCCGAAATAGCTTTAATGCCTCCCCGTACACTTATTATGTATTTTGGTGCGCGTCCATGCTCTCACAAATACATTCGGTACCTGCCGCAAACCTCACTTAACTACGTGCCAACCGCCACTTGAAAATTAGCGTCTCGTGATGAGCGCCGCTGATACCAGCAAAGCGCGGAATAGATTACGGCTCTCTCGCATAGAGCATTTGGAAACGATGACACGAAACACAAAGATTGTGGTGGAAGAGCGGACGACTCGTCCGGCTATCCCCGATGCGTGTGCGCACGTAAACAATGTGCACACGCATCGCCGAATCTCCGCCGATGCGCAGCATTTGCTGCCGTGTGAAGCTGATCATTTCTAGTTGTGTGCAGCATATCGCCAACTAAGCTGACGCCATCATTGTACTGTTGCTGTACCGTATGCATGCATTTGTCATGAAAGGGTTTGTGATGCCCACTCCGTACCTGACCATATACGGGCACGGCAATGGTGAGCCGGTTTCGTTCATGAAGGCAACGCATCTGTGCGGCGCACTTCATGGTCTCGCACAAAGAGGCAACATGAATCGGCGCGGCGCGTTTGGGTTCTCGCCTATTAAATGCGCGCAGTACGCATGCAACTGCGCTAGGTCACATGCACTGCTGAGCAGTTAACTGAAGATGCTTATCGTAAGGGTTGTCAGCGATTAAGCCGTACTGGCGCGTTTGCCAGCTGCCGCCATCACGCCTCCATGCATTTCCGCTGCTTATCCGTGAAGACGTCGCCGCCGCATGGCGCCGTGATGCGGCCCCTTTGAATTTCTGGTCTGCTTCGCCCCATAACGCTTTGGCATTGCGGCAAAGCTGACTCTCCCAGGTAGACCTTTCCCATTTATTTAGCTGCAAAAAACTGCATTATTTTGCTCTTTTGCTTGTTTGTGAGGGACAGCGACACCGAACATTTGTAATACATAAAGGATCACAACGTTGCTGCATCGTCTAGCAAGCCTGCGATGTGGCGCAAAACGTCAATGACATCCAGCAATTTCATTGCGGAAGGCGAGGGCGTGATGAGCGATCTCCAAAGATCCGTCATCGTCTCCGTGATCCTGCATGATCCTGTACACTTTCCACCAGCGCATCATCAGACATCTTCTCAGTAGTGATGGCACAGTCCTCCGCATACAGAAAACCTCAAAGCTACACGTCATTCGAGGCTGCTCCATTCATATGCAGTGAAACCCAAGCTTCGCTGAGATCAGGCGGGCCTGGAGACTCTACACTTTAGGTTTCCGTGTGCGGATGAGTCTACACCGGTAGCATCACTTCACGCTGTTAATAACTCCTCTCTCAAGGGGCTGGATGAACGATGTGGAGTCCACAGGCAAATACTGGAGTTTCTTTGTTGAGGCATTCATGCTTGGAATGATTTTCAAAGTGACTGAATGCGTGGGCACGGGGGTCGGCTTGTGCACGTGCATAGCGCGGCGTCAAAAACTAAGCATTCGGAAAACTGTGTGCATGCGCGTCGATAACATTCACCTTTGCTTTGCCTCTACTGCATTCTGCCGCCGCCACTTTAGAAATACCGCTCAAATGTTGCACTTTCTCACGTATAACTTGCACAAAAAAAACGGAAAAATGTGCGTAAAAAGTGGGGGTGTGGATTATATGCATTTTTTTTTTCTTTTTGTAGAGTTAAAATTAGGGGTGCGGGTTATGTGCAGGGGCGGGTTATATGCGAGAAAATACGGTATTTACTTGTAACGTTTTGGCAGCATCGACTGGGATGCTCGCAACCCTGGACTTTTGTTTTGGTGCACGTTTGCTAAACCATGCGTGCTGGTTGAGAGACGCACTGATAGTTTTCATGAATTCATTTCAAAATGTGCTATCACCTCGGTCGCATTGTAACATTGTAACACGTGCGTATTTGCATGTGTTATCGCCACGGCTGGCAGAAATGGCGACACACCTGTGTTACTGACATCTATATTTTAGATAACATTGAAGTAAATTAAGAAGCACTCCAGTAAAAATGGAATAAGATGCACAGGTATAAACTAGAGCTGTGTGAATAGAAAAATTTTTGGTGCGAAGCGAGTTCGAATATTGAAGTGTGAGTGCGAATCGAATCGAATGTTTCTCGAATATTTCTAGAATATTTTTCTAATACTTCGAAGCGAAATTGCAGTTAGAGAGGATTCCTAAGCATATTCTTATGAGATAGCAACACGAAAGTGTTTCTTTTCGCTAGGTTGATGAAGCACTGGCGGGGTGGTGTTTCATAGTTTTCTTATAGAGAATGAGGCAATGTAGAGGCCAAATTCTATTTATGTACATGATTTGGTGCAACAAAAGTGTTGCTGACAGCACTTTACACGTGATAGGCAAAGATGCCATTTCCTCAGCCTCTCCTCCTCTTTCAACTTCTGTGAAAGCCCAACTGATGTGGCGGACAAGGGTGTGCTACCTTCAAGTCTGGAGTTCCGAATCTGCCTCGTAGACGTCGATATTATATATAATATCTGAAATTTTGGATGCTGAAAAGCCTCGGCTTCTAATTTTTCGGACTTCCCGCCCAAATTTCAGGTCCAAAACAGAATTAACTGAGCCCCCACCTCTGCCACATCTTTCATCTCCGTGTTGGAACCAGCGTTTTCTTAATACATTTGCGACCGTAACGGAGCTTGAAAAGCAGCTTTGCCGCAATACCGGGGTGTGATGATGTGAGGCATGTTGAAAATCTAGGGACCACTTCCAATCGGACGTTGACTGTGTCGTAGCAAAGTTCGACCGTAACGGAGCTTGAAAGGCAGCTTTGCCGCAATACAGGGGTGTAATGAGGTGAAGCATATTGAAAATCTAGGGACCACTTCCAATTGGACGTTGTGTCTTGGCTAAGTTCGACCGTAACGGAGCTTGAAAGGCAGCTCTGCCGCAATACGAGAGTGTACCGAGGTGAAGCCTATTGAAAATCTAGGGGCTACTTCCCATCGGACGTTGACTGTGTCTTGGCAAAGTTCGACCGTAACGGAGCTTGAAAAGCAGCTTTGCCGCAATACCGGGGTGCGATGAGGTGAAGCATGTTGAAAATCTAGGGACCACTTCCAATCAGACGTTGACTGTGTCTTAGCAAAGTTTGACCGTAACGGAGCTTGAAAGACAGCTTTGCCGCAATACAGGGGTGTAATGAGGTGAAGCATGTTGAAAATCTGAAGGGGTCACTTTCAATCGGACGTTGACTGTATTTGTTTTTGGGGAGTTCAGATAGTTCGAATAGTAAAATTCTAGTGTGAATAGATTCGAATAGCAAACACTATTCGAAATTTCGAATATTCGCACACCTCTAATATAAACATAGCAACAAGTTTGGACGTATTTATTCAAAATGGCCCCATAGCTGCCGCTGTGGTTCAGTGGGTACCGTGCTTGGCTGCTGACCCAGAAGGCGTGGGTTAGTACCCAGCCGCGATGGTCACATTTCTATGGAGGCGAAATGCTAGCGTGCACGTTAAAGGGGCCCTGCAACACTTTTTCAGCATGGTTAGAAAACGCTGCCGATCGGTAGTCAAGGCTCCTGAGAACACGTGAGCCAAACATTATAGCACAGCACGCACCTTGAATTTACAATTAATTCTCAAAGTCAGCTAGAAATTGTTCCCTCTTCTTTCTGCAAACGATGCCATATACTCAAATTCACGCCCAGTGGCCGATTTGAGTATCGTGGGCTGCATGGTTACTGAGGCCGCCACGTGCCCACACGGGGGCTCGCGATCACACTGAAAGTACAGTCGAATCCCGCTATAACGAATACCGCTACAGCGAAATTTCCGCCACAACGAATAATTTTTGATTTCCAGTCAGCCGCCCATAGAAAACAATGCAAAAAAAACATCTCGTCACAACGAATACTTTTTCTCGGTATTTCCGCGTGAACGAAGTTTTCGCGAGTGCCACCACATGAGGAAAAGGAGCTTGTCTAGGATTGCCACGAAATTCTGCTAGAAACTCGACCATTTCTCGTTGCCAGAGCCGTGTGGCCGCATCGCAAGACCTGTGTCTTCATCGGAGACATGCTTTCTGCCACCTCACGCACATCCCGGTAAATTTTTCGCCATTGATATGCTTGGCGACATATCGTCATTCCGCCATGACGTTGCTGGCTGGTTTGATGTGCGTGCGGGCCGCGGAAGAATCGTTGATGAATTCCCGCCATTGTTTTGACGTAGCACTCGCAACAAAACTACTGCTCGTCGTCACAAGCCCTGCTATCGTGAATGACATCCACGGCGTTTTGAAGGCACACATGCGGCCAGCGCGCACCTAGTCATAGCCTCCTCTAAGTATAGAGGAGGCTATGACCTAGTCCAAGCGGAACTACATTCTGCCGCAACCGCTGCGAACACAAATGTGGTCGTGTCGACGCGATCACGGGCGACCACGAAAGTACGCGTGCATCCATCGAACGTACGCGCACCAACTCAAAGCAATGCTGTGGCCAAAACCGCGGTAGACGCGAGCACAGATAGCAACGACGCAGTTCTGAAGGCACGCGCACAGCCAGCGCGCACAGATTGAAAACAGAACTACCGTTTGCCGCAAGCGCTGCGCAGAAAACCGCGGCAGAGACGGCGGTCGCTATCGTGGCGATCATCGAAAGCGAATATGCTGAAGTACGCAGCTAACACACCGGAAGAAAGATTAAATGCAATAAAGTCGTAAAACGGCACGAAGCGTTTCAACTTTCCTTTCTCTCGCTTATGACTGTGGTAGTGCGGAGCTTCAGCACTTCGTCTTCACTTAGCCTCTAGCGAACTTTGGCACGCTCCTTCGCGGCACTCGGTACGCTTCGAGGGTAGCCTGCATATAGTATTTGCTCATGTACAGTAGAACCTCGTTGATACGTTTCCGAAAAAAAACGCTGAAAATAAACGTATGATCCGGGAAAACGTACGATCCGAATCCAGTAAAAATTGGGGCTGACAAGGCCATATTGAGGTGCAAGGGCAAAAAAATTTTTATTTCTCAAAAGACATGGAGGGACTCGTCGATTTTCGAACTCCTGGCATCTTGCTGGCAGCCAGAGGTCAGCCAGCTAGTTCCGGTCCTGACCGAAAATAACGTCGTGGTCACGTGTATTGAAATCCCGAGACAACCCGAATATTGCAAAGTCGAACTCTGTGACAACCAGCGTAAACGTAAAGAAACGCCACCGCCGTGTCAGCAGACGAAGCTTTGCGCCGCATGAGCGTCGGTTCTTTCTGCATTGCTGCTTGGAAATATGTGGCTAGGTTTGCTGAAGAGCAGAAGTGATATTCTCGAGCATACGCATTTGGGATACGATAACGTACGTTCGCAAGATCACGCGTGACTTGCCCCGTCCATGAAGAAAAATCCGCCCTGCTAAAGGCTTAACAAGCTCAACTGTTCGCAGTGCACGTAACAATCGTGGTACAACATGATATGCGAAATCTCGCGAAAGTGATAAGCATCCCCGAAAGCGACAGCTGTTCGCGGCAATTGCATACTACGTCGCATCCTCGCGCTGATCAGTTTGCGTTCTGTCTTAACTTCAGACCTGTGCTATGGTCGCTGCCACTCGTAATCGTACCATCTCACACGGCGGAACGGGCTTTAAAAGATAACGCCCGGCGTAATGGCAACCGAAGGTGAAGTCCCCATGCACCCGCACTTTGATCTGTCGAGTCCTCAAAAAGATGGCGGCGAGCGCGCATTGTCTCGTTTTGGCGTGTGATAACCAAAAACTTTCCAGATATCTTCCAGAACTGTTCTTTTCTGGCAGCTTCTGACGACCCGCTGGTAGGCAGAATTGCCCAGCCAGAGAAATACGCCAACTGGAATTGTGCCGGGCGCAGCAACCCAAAAACGAATGCGCTCCGGGAGAAAAGTGTGGGAGAAATTGTCGGCCATATTCACTGGCCACAATGGCGGCGTTGCTATGGTTACGGGTCGCGGCGTGTTGTGCAGCGGTGGCGATGCGGCGGCGGCATGTGCGTTTCCGCGGCAAGCCGTTTGAAGATTTTGACGGCCAGCGTCGCCGCCTGCCTTCGGGTCGGTGTGTGGTTGACAGAGAGCGGCGATCGAGCAATAGACCTCTCCCTGTTTGCAAACAGTGTGACGTCACTGGCAGTGTCCCGCCCCCAAGTCCCGCCTTCGGAGCAGGGGCTGGTTGGCAAAAGTTCCACCGGCGGGATCTCTGTCCATAGCAGCGCTGCGTGTGTCTGCGTTACTTCGATAGAAGTTTTTGCAAATTGCTATTTTCTGAACTCACAGCTGTTAGAAGGAAGAGTTACTGCCTGTAATGAACGATTCTGTTAGGTCAACGTATTGCTCGTCGTGGATGGCAGCCATAAAAAAAATCTTATGCTCCTCGAAAGCGAACGTTGTACATTTTCACGACGACTGGTGTTTGGAGAAATATTAGCATGGAATGGATGTGAACCTACTCAATTTCTGTCGCGAAATCTGCACTGCAGTTTTAAACGATGTACAGCATTCGTGGCTACTGTGCGCGAGGCCACGAATTAGATTCTCACTCACGGCGCAAAATTCTGATCAGAGATAATTGAAAGAAAAAAACGAAGGAAACGCTCATTAGTCATTAGCGTTAGTTCGGTTAACAAATCCCCGTGAAAATTCAAGTGAAGTTTTCCCCTACGGCGTTCCTCATAATCCACTGAGCAATTTTGAGATGCAATAATTTAGTTTTAAATAATCGCTTGCGTGGTTACTTCGCTGTATCTGATGCCTATAACGTGTTTACATGCTTACTCTTCTTCTTTAGACTTGGTACACAAACTCGAAATGTCACTTCATCAGTATCGAGCCGTAAAGATAAGCTAACTAGAATAAGACAAACAAGAATCTCCACTGCTTCCATTAAGACGTACATCTCCAATAAAAGGCAATACGCATATTGTTGTGGGTATTCGCCGTGGTAAACCGTACATGCATGTTCGGCAATGCTAAAACACGCTGGTAGCTCATGCGTTGTCTCACCTTTCAGGCCGGTCATCACGCACGTTTTTTTTTTCTTTGTGCACGCAGCACGAACACTGAGATGTGCGCACGTGGTACGCACTCGCAGATCATCGCGTCAAATAAAATGTCTAATCCTGATGTTCCGTCGACAACCGGTCACTGCAAATGGCCCTGTTAGACACAACGTGCGCCAATGTTTTCGCAAACAAGATGCATCCTTATTCACACAGCACACACCACACGCAATATTGTCAGTTTCAACGTCCGCAAAGGTGAACCGATATCGTCGCTGCCTTTCAACGCACACTACACGCCACAGTAAACGCGACACATTTTCGAAGACGATGCCGCTGTTCCTTGCACAGACCACCACGTGGGTTCACTTCTCCAAGTTAAACAGCCAGCAGCGTGGCAAATTTTTCGTCACGCAGCCCGCGACACATTTATATGTTCTTTGACACATACCACAAATAATCTTGGAACCGAAAGATTAAGGAAAAGGTTCAAAAGAAAGAAAAAACGTGCGCCAAACACCGTGTGACTGTACCACGCTGAGCCGGCAGCGGGAGTGTTTTGCCAACCACCCGCCGTTGCACGTGCACCGAGAGGTCACGTGACCTGACGTCACGGGGCGTGAGTGACGTAGGCCGGTAGAGGTCTATTCGGAAGAGACGCGGAGCCTGGGAGGGGACGATCGAGCAATTCTGAAGAGACGCGGAGGAGACAATTGTGCAAAGCGCGGAGGGGGGGGAGGCACTGCGGAGAAGCTGCCGTTGCCGCGCGGCGGCTGTCTGCCACTTCACGCTTCACAAGTACACGAGAGGGCCCTTTTTGCACGCCTGAATGGGAGTTTCTGATTACAAAACGTATCATACGACCGCAGTTTTCCGCGGTGCTGAACGTTGCTGCCGAATAATCGTATTTTCCAGGAACGTATTAACCGGAACGTATTACACACAGCTGTATTGGGTTATTTTTAATTTTCGCGATTTCGACCGTAGGAGCCGGAAAATCGTACTATACGGGAACGTATCAACGAGGTTCTACTGTATAACCCACGTGTATAACTCGCCTATTGACGCAAAGCCGCCTTCCTTGCGTTGCCGTGAAGCCAACTTGCGCAACGAAATTCACGTATAACCCGCACCCTGAGTTTAGCGCTAAATTTTCTGTATATTTTGTTCGTGTTATACGCGCGAAAATGCATTCACTCTGTGTGCGGCCAAGTGCGTCCGAGTTAGCGAGAGTTAAATGCAAAGGAAAATGCATGCGCTTGCCGTGACCAAAGGACGAGTCATGATCATCAGATCTTCCTAACTTCTGCGGTCTATAGATGAAATTCGACGACAACGAACTTTTTCGCGCGTCCCGTCAATTTCGTTGTAGTGGGATTTGACTGTAAGCCACACGTTAGAAGAAAAAATGGAAGTGCTCAAGGTCGTGATGCATGTGTGACATAACTTCTTTTCCCCTTGCCATCCCTCCCTGCTTAGCTTCCAGTGGGTTCATCCGGACAAGAGAAGAGAGAAAGCAGTTACAGCGTGCGACAAGTCTCTAACTCCGCTCGTACTTGACGGATTCTAAAAATCTTTGCGGCGGTCAATTCGTGAGGCATTAAACTCCTTTAGTGAAACCATTCGATGGTTACTTGGAAAAGTGTTGCAGGGCCCCCTTAAAGAATCTCAGCTGTTCAAAATTATCCGGAGCCATCCACTACGGTGTCTGTCACAGCCCGAGTCACTTTTGGACGTTAAACACTATGAACCAGCCAACTTATTAAAATTGGCGGCATGACTTTTTTATGAGGCACACTCATTGCGTATAGTATACTAGTACTATGTAAAAAAGTACATTATGAATGGATGATGCAATGAAGCAACTTCGCTGAACTTCCTCGTCTTAACGTCAGCGGAGATGTGGTCCATGTCACATAGTTTCCTTATGCCAAGGAAGTTACACAGAGCGTTTTGCAAAGGGAGTTCTGCGATCTCCATTAGCAGCGGAATGGAGTACTCTCATCTTCAGTAATCTGTAGTTATGGAAAAAGCTGCAAACACAAAACAGCCGTAGTCAAGACAGTAATGAATTTTATCAATATTAAAAGTTCTTTCACTGCATAAACCATTCAGAACGCACATTTAACGGAAAAAAAATATGCATACAAGTGCACATACTCTCCCCATCGTGGCTCGCGAAAAACCGTCGTGCCGCCATTTTGAATAAGTTAGGGATGGGCTAATGTTTGGGCACTTCGAATATTTGAATGAATATTACAGTATTCGAGTTTGCTTCGACACGAATTTAGATTATTTTAAATTTCGAAGTATTCGAAATGAACAAATATATGTATATTTGAGCCCATATAATCCCACTGTATAGGTGGTTTCACTGCAGTGTAGGGGTGCTATGCCGTGAAACCATCCGCTCAGGTTAAATCCGCACTGCTGCGAAGCCACACTTCACTGTACATACTACCTTCACCTCAATTATTTTTTTAGTTTAAAGCATGTTATACGGGCTTATATGTGCTAAGCATAGTAACTTTTAAAACATAACGTATTGTACCAGTTATAACTTGCACCCTACTGCTATACAAATCTTGCTACTATTAAAAATTGTTTCCACTTCACTTCGAACCAAAAAAGTGACATTCACACATGCCTAGTTCCAATTATGAAAAATATTGTGCAAGTTAGTTGGGTCATGACAAAATTGCTAACTTTTCCTAATATGTGATATATACTATTTGAACTATTCGATTCAAAATTATTCGACCAAATCACTATTCGCTTTGAATTTGCTTCAAACCTCAAACTTACTATTTGCCCATCCCTAGAATAAGTCTCTGCGAGTCCATGCGAACCATTTTGTTTACGCCTGTGCATCTCGTTTCCTTCTTCTTGTGGCACTCTTTATTCCACTTCAACATTACCAAAAGTCATAGCAGTGAGTGATGCGGGTTCTTGCTTCTTCGTCGACCCCGGCAATCGTGCCGGCAGCACATAAGAACTGTCGTGGGACCCATCCACAGCAAGGGCTTCGTGGACCGAATGTGAGACCTGTGCTCATCCGATATTGGAAAGGATAATGTGCTCTAGGTGATAGCGCAGCTTCAAAGGATCAGTGACAATTTGCATTGTGTTTGACAATCAGCGCACGTATAGAAAACGCATAGCAAAATAAACATACAGTGTTTCCAGCACTCCTGTCAACATTACTGCCAACATCCTTGCGCATTTCTGTGATTAAAGCCAAAACAATTTCTTTTTATTTCGATTTGATTGAATTATACTTTTTTAATCATTCCTACGATCTAGAATGTTTGCAGCGTGATTAGACGTGAAATCTTGCATGCAGACATAGGTGCAGCAGTGCCTAATAGGCCCCTTGCAACTTCTGTTCGAAGCTTGTAAAATTTCTGTGTGACATGGCCACAATATCTCTGTCAAACTCTCAATGGAGTTCTACATTTATGGAGTTTCACAGAGTTCAGTGGGGGCCATGTGACAGGGGTATTACGTCTGTTTTTTATACTGTTCCAGGGATAGCAGAACGTTTGTTGTATTAAGTGCACATAACTATGGGAATTACTGTGGCAGTGTCCCATTCTTAACTGGGTCTCTTGCGCCCGCAATATAAAATGTTCATCGCTATGTGCCAAATATGCTGAACTCCCATAGTTCCATTAAATGGACACTAATGGCAAATGTTACGTCAACAATGATTGTTGAAATAGCATTTCAGAAACCTCTTAGTGGTTGTTTCGTGCCAAGTAAATGCTTATAACTATGGGAATTAATTAATTAATTAATTAATTAATTAATTAATTAATTAAGATTTGAATGAAAATCATGTTTTAATGGTCCGCACAGCGTTAGCACACTTCAAATTGAGCACCTGAAAAGGCCTCCTGACATAGCATTTGCCCTGCCCAACGTTGCCCGCCTTTACTGCCTGGCAGCCAACGCTGTGGTTCCTGCTCTGAAGGGCACATTACGCAATATCGCATGGACGCGGTATTTTGTCGAACTTTTCGTTAGAACGACTTTCAAGAGCGTGCAAGGCATACGCAGCAGTATGCGATAACGAGACTACCACTGAGACGCGACAGCACGAGCGGAGCGCAGCCCTGCAAAAGTGGAACTTTTGCACAACCCACGCCGTTCTCCACTGTAATGTCAAGTTCTTTTTTCCATGAATCGAACAGAAATGCACAGCAGCATTTTATTACGTCTTGCAATGCTCAGAATGTTCTTTTTTTATCATAAGTAGCTTGAATACTACATAATTTCTACTCAGTACTCTTAACTCGTTCCAAAACATCCCACTGGTGCCGCATATAGTGTCCTACATTTACCTTAATTTCTAGGTTACTAGAGCACTGCTATGGATAATATTGATGTTTTAGAGGTTCTCAAACATTGACCTTTCACTCTGACAAAAATTTTTAATTGCCTTTACTGTCGCTTTAAAGGGGCCCTGCAGCACTTTTCCAAGTAATCATCGAATGGCTTCATTAAAGTAGTTCAGTAAAGTCTTCACAAACTGACTGCCACAAAAATTTTTAGAATCCATCAAGTACAAGCGGAGTTGTCACACCCTGTAAGCGCTTGCTCCCTTCTCTCGTCCCAGCGAGCACACTGGAAGCTAAGCGGGCAGGGATGGCACAGGGTAAAGGAGTTTACTTTCAGTGTGATTGCAAGCAAGCACGTGGGCATGTCACATCCCGCGGCGGTCGTGGTAACTACGCAGCTCACGATGCTCCAATCAGCCAATGGCCATAAACTTTGGGTTTCTGGCGCGGTCATTTGGGATTATGACATCATTTGTCGAGAGCAGAGCGAGCGATTTCTAGCTGACTTGGAGCATTAATTGTAAATTCCAGGCTGAGTGCTGCGCTATGTTTGGCTCGCATGCTCTTAGGAGCCTGCACTACCGATCGGCAGCATTTTCTGACCATGCTCAAAAAGTGTTGCAGGGCCCCTTTAAGTTTCCTTAGTGTAAAGGCAATCGTTTGCCATGAAGCAGATCTCCCTTCTTATCTGGCCCACGTGCTTGCTTGCAATCACACTGAAAGTAAACTCCTTTACCCTGTGCCATCCCTGCCCGCTTAGCTTCCAGTGTGCTCGCCGGGACGAGAGAAGGGAGCAAGCGCTTACAGGGTGCGACAACTCCGCTTGTACTTGATGGATTCTAAAAATTTTTGTGGCAGTTAAAGTGCCAATGTGACAGGGCACTTGTAAGCTGCTGGAGTTGTAAGAAAAATTGAACTAGCATTTTTCAGAATGAAAATATCTGAACATAACTTTAAAAATAAGCTGACTCCTGAGATGAATTTTCTTTTTTTTTTTTAAGTTGAGAACACACTTTTTTAGCTTTTGTGAACATATGGCACTTAAGCACAACTACTCGGGCTAGTATTCTCTTCTTGAAATCATACTTCAGTACAAATTATCATTTACTTCCTTTAAATACAAGAATTCATATTTGCACAAGCCTAGATGCTTGTTTATCAGCTGGATTAGGTTATAATGCACGAGCTGTCAAGTGTGCAAGTGTATAGCACTGCACATCTTCAGGTGCAAGAGCAGCACTGGTGTCCAAACACAATGGTAAGGACGACCTACTTGCAGGGAACTTTTCTAATGAGCCTTCAGCAGCGAGCACTGGCACGACAGTGCTGCACATACATGCAATGAAAAACGGGCAACTGCCACCATGATTTCAGTGTCGCTAGAAGCACTGTAGTTTATTCACAGTAAAACTGATCAACAAACAATGTCGGAGACATATGGAACTATAATATCAAAGAGATAGAAGTGCAGTAAAAGAAGACAAACGGCATCAAATTGGCTAAAAAGCTCTGCATAAGAAGGACCAAAGTGCATGCATTAGAAGATAAGCAGGGCAGTGTTATCAGCAATTTCAGTGACATAGTGAAGCTGGCAGAAGCCTTCTATTCTGAACTGTACACTTCGCATATAAGTTATCCAATCTTAAATGAAATCAAAGCTGAACAGGAAACCAAAGCTCCCTGTGTAACTATCGAGTAGGTTAGAAATGCCACACAAGTAGGGAATGTGGGAGGGGGCGTACTGCCTTCTTGACCTCTTAACATGAAGGCTCTGTAGTCACCATCATAGCAACTACAGATTTTACTGTGGTTATAGATGGCAGTGGCTTCTGTGGAACATAATTTGGAAATTTGTTCTTAGTAATTGGGGCCTTTGGACTAACACCTCGGTATCACTTCAGTGCAGCTAGAGTATAGATTAAGCTTACTTGCTTTGAATCGTAAGAGACTGAACAAATCAAGTTTTCATGAGGATCAAGTTGTCCTCCCTGATTGGCCACAATCCAGGTGCACCTTTGGGAAACTGAACGTCTCCACTTGCGGAAGCTAATGATACCCTGATCGCATGCAGCATCATGACACTACACACAGCAAAGCCCGAGTATCAGGTGCTTCGTTGGAATTATTCTAACCATGGAAAACATTGCAATACAAGTAGCAGTGGCCAGCAAGGTGTATGAAAACAAGCATAATAGCAAGTTTTCTTGGGTGCATTTTTGGTTCCAGTGCAATGTTGCCAGAGAACAGCAAGCGCTGGCAAAACCATCGATACATTAGGATCTCTGCTGCCATTACTGGTGGTAAAAATAACTGGTGGTATTGCTCCTGCACTTCAGTAGGCTACTGGTGTGTCTAGTAGCAGCTACAATACTATCTTTTCCAGGTGGCAGTGGCAGTGCACCACTTTTCTCAAATTGATTTGAATAAATGCAGTAATGATTTGAGTTTGCTATGTGTGAGGCAATGCTGCAAAAAAATAAATAAATAAATAAATAAATAAATAAAAAAGTTAGGTACATGGATTTGAGGTACTGTAAGCTTTAGGGGTGTGTGAATATTCAAAAATTTCAAATAATGTATCATATAGTGTTCTATTCGATTCGGTGCTTAAATTGAATAGCGCATATCCGACATACTAAAGGCTTTTTAATACTTTTCGAATAATCACCATCAATGGAAAAACCTCAGAGGAGCAAAGCGTTAATTTAGTGAGGGATCACTTCTCTTGTTTTAATTATTGAATTTCCAAGTCAATGCTGTATTGATCGCCGAAGCAAAAGCATCAATCAACTATCATCATCGTCATGCGATTCATGATGATGTTGGTTCATAAAACTTTGTTTTATTTTTATGTCTATTTTATTTAAGAGCTTGTGACACAAAATAGCTCGAAGGCTCTTATCACTGCAGTATCGAGTTTATTTCGGTTTACATAATAGAGGCTTTTTTTTTTTCTTTTCTTCTTTTTTTTTAAGTAACAGTAATTACAGTGGTCCCATGTTAAATTTTGAGACTATTTGTTTCAAATCAGCTGTTTTGAAAATGGTTGCCTTAATATTCAGAAACTGTTTGAGTAGTATTCAATTCGTTGTCATCACTATTCGATTCGGTTCTAAAATTCACTTTTTGTACACCCCTAGTAATCTTGCCAAGAGTTGTGTTGGAATTAACTCTGTAGATCCAAGGAATGAGGTGATGAAATAGGTCTGGTGAAAGAAATTTAAGAGCAGCTGCTTGGTTGGCAGCAGCTGGCTAGCCTTTTACTTTGTGTGTGCGTGCGTGTGTGTGTGTGCATGCACATAGTGTTTAATATGGTAATGCTTGTTAGAACAAGTTAAAGCAATGATCAGCAGACTTCGAACAGCGTTGTGCTCATGTTTTGTGGCCTCTTTTGTGCAGAAAAGCCCCGAGGACGTCAGCAACTTTGATGAAGAGTTCACATGCGAGCAGGCAGTCCTGACAGCACCCAAGGATCCCCGCCCTCTCACTCAAGAGGAGCAAGCACACTTCAAGGATTTTACTTACACCAGCGGCTGGTGCTAAAGAGCTCCTCGTGCTTCTACCTGAACGTCTTTCCCTTGTCTTGCCGTATCTTCCTGTCATCAGGCAAACCCTAGAAGCATGTGGTGCTTCTGTACCCCAGGAAATAGCACTGAGCATTTCTGGAAGAAAAGAAAGGAAAGTGGGCTTAATGTGAAGAACTGCAGAGATATCTTTAGGGATACTGCTAAAAACTGACAACTTTAGCGTTTAGGGACTGGTCGGTTGTGTGTGGCATTATTGCTTTGCATTTTGTGAGCGCATGCTGCCTGCCAGTGTGTTTTAACGCCCAACATCAGTACTGTGCCTGTGTACTAGACAGGTTTAGCATACGATATTCTCCCTTGAGTGCTCTGCAGGCAAAGTGTGTGGCATTCTGCTTTGTTTTTTGCGAAGTAGGGCAGCTAACTGACAGGTGTATTGTGAATATCTGCAGGAAAATAAAGCTAGTGACTTCCTTCACTGCTTCCTGATGGTGTAAGGGGCCCATGTAAAGGCTAGCTTGACCTGCTGAGCAACAGAGCAAATGAGTGCTACTGTTACCCTTTCCTTCATAGAAACTACAACTTGTAGAAAGGTGTTCCTGGTCATGTTGCTTAAGAGTCATAGCTTGCACAATTGCACTTACCGGTGTGTTGCAAGTCTTGTGACAGTACTTGGCCCTACTTTGATATTTGTCGCACCTTCATGATCTCGTGTGTCATGCCTGCTGTGGCTGTGTCCTTGATTTTGTGTGTAATAACTGTCAATTAGCTATTGCGTTACTGGTCTTGTTTTTTGAATGTTTGTCACTGCTGCGTGTTGCACTTCAGGTCACACACATAAACACACACACACACACACACACACACACACTGCATGTATATCCATAGCGAGCCATAAGCACTTCCTTGCTGCTTTCACAAGAATTTCACACAGCCCTTATGAGCTGTCGCATGCAAGATTCTTAAAAGTAATGGTTGAGTTGTCACATTGCAAGATTTGTGCTTGAAATGAAACAATTGTGAATTTCCCTGCGTTGGCTGGCTACACATGCTGCTGCCTGAATATGCAGCTCCAACTTTTCATCTTCAAGCATTGCTTGCTTGAGCTGCTTGCAGAGCCAGCTAGCCTTCCTCCATACATTTAGTCACTGTTATGTCAGGCTTCACAGCCTGTTGCATTAATAGGCTAGTGAGGTTTGTTCATGTAGAACTTCGCTGCACAGTGAAGTCGCACCACTTATTGAAATTCTTTATTGAGAAGTGTGAACTTTGCTAACACAGTGGCAACACTGGCAGAATCTCGAAAGTTAATCGCTTCTTGTTGTGCTATCAAATTTAAATTGTATACTCCCATACAGCGGGATATGGGTGTTGGAAGTTGTGCAGTAATGCAACTTTTGTGCCTTTTCTTTTCTTTGCACATTGAGTACAAACTGGTAGCATGTTCAGATAGGACAAGTGACCTCCCTGTTTGCTCATTGCATTGAAACAAATTGAAGGGGCCAGGCTTGCAACCATAGCCAACACCTTTGATGTGTGCCTTTTTTAAAGTGCTTTGGAAACAAACGTGCTCAAGCAGTATGAAAAAAAAAAGGAGGGTTATGCTCGTGGGTATTTTGTGCAAAGAGAGCATTTAATAAGCCTGTTACTTGAGCCTATGTAACGGGCCTTAACTTATGCTTCTGTACTGCCTGTAGCCTCATTCACAGTGGGAGGCATGCTGTTCTTTTGCTGGCAATTTTGTTTGGTCCTTTGTGAAGGGTGCTCGAGCCAAATTTTGCCAAAGTTTTGACATATTTACGTGTGCTATAGGAAGGTCCAACTGAAAACCTGCTCTTAATCCACTCTCTGGAGCAAACCAAACAACTTTTTGATGAACGATGAAACAATAATCTGTTTACTTGCTTGATTTTTCAAGCTTAATTATAAAAAGATAAATGAACTTGCAAAGCACTCTAGGAAATGTCATGGTTCAACAGTAATCCAGAAGGGAAAAACTGGGCTAGTTGGTATATGTTGAATATGATACAATAACTGAGCGAACTACACAGTGCATAGGACAACAGACTGGATAAGCACTGAGCCAATCTGTTCCTTTTTTTTTCTGTGTTGTGTAATTAGCACTGTTCTTGTGTCATGATCAGCAGTATCTAACTACTAACCGTAAAGTTACTTTTACTGTGCTTTAAAGCCAATTATATTTTTTTAATGTGATGGCCCGCTTGCATGCGTTTTCAGTCGTGTAGCATGTGAACAAACTGCACTTTAAGCTAGTGCGGGGCCAGTAAGAAAGTGACCGGGGAGTGATTTCAGTTTCTTCATTGTGCTTATTGCCATCATTAACAGCTGTTCCCTGCTTTATGTAGTGCAGTTAAGATAAATTGCTGGTGTGAATTTGGAAGCATATTACTAAATAACTGTCCTGTTGCTTTGCTGTTGGCAGCACTCTATGAAGGAGCTGTTCTTCATTGCATGACTCATTTGGAGCACAATTATCGCACCGTACAAATGCATTGTCCTGTGCTTGCTTTACACCAACAAAAAAATTGCAATCGGTTTGGAATTAAATACTACTGAATAGGACATTTGGTATGCTCTACAACAACTTGAAAAGATTTAGGCTTGCGGAGTTTTAAATTACTGTCTTATGAAACTAAATGTAGTGCATTGAAACTGTGGCTTAAGTTGCGACGCCCTGTACATAGTTCTAAGTTTGACAGCTGTAGAAACATGGGTTGTTGAGAATTCTTTAGTGAGAGCATCCCTGCTTCCTGCTCAAACTTTGGCACTGCTTCAAGTCATTTCTATAAAACGTGCACCTTAAATACTCATGATAGGCAGCACTGCAGCTAGCTGTTATAGTTTATGCACTGTCTCGGTACAGATGGCACTGTGCTGCCTTTCTTCTTTCTCTGTAGCAGTGTTTTTGTCTCAGGATCAGCAACTGTTGTTGTTCTTTTTTGGTCAAGGGAATGAACATTGCCTTTCTTCTTCACTGTTACACCAGTATTTATGACAAATGCATAGTTGCCTGTTGCACAAGCCTTACAAAAGCTGCTTCTGCCTTTCTGTACTTCATATTGTGTACTGTCTCTGTTCTGTCTTGCACATCCGCGAGTGTCTTCCCTTATTGCAATAATGTTCTCATGAAATATTGAATTTGCTTTATTTGCTTAAGCTATCTTGTTTGCACAATTATGACAAGATTCTTCACTTTTGATCACATAGGCAACCAGAAGCACCCAGGCAAAAATTAGCATTTGTGTTGGCACAAACCACTGCATGGCATAATTTATCAAGAAAGGCAACTTCTTGGTGTCTAATAGAATTCCCCCTTAGGGGAGGGCATGCAGTCAACATAAACAAGAGCGCAACAAATTTGGTGGCTAATATGATTAAGATTTCAAATAGCCTAGTCCAAAATTCTGATCATGCCCCACAGTCTCCATGCGAGGCCTACCTGCAGAAACAAAACTACCCGGTACACATTTGCCTAACCTCTTAGGGAACTGCCTAAGATTGCTAACCTAAGAGGTTAGGAATCGTAGGGATTATTTACCACGAGGGGCTTCTGCAAAAGTCTGCAGCATCACTGTAGTGTATATTGACTATAGCAGCTATGGTCATAGTAGGCATCTGCAGTTAGCTTTTACTTTTTCACTCGCTTGCAAAAAGTCTGCCTTAGCTAATACATCTACTGTCATGTTATAGTCGTGCAAATATGGTGGTTTACTTGTATTGCAGTCTCCTTGTTTAAACCAGAGTTTACCATTTGGATCATGAATGTCATGCTAGTTCTTTGAGCATGAGTGTTAAGTTAAAAAAGAACTTATCCATTCAGTGACCAGACTGCTGCCACAGCATTAAGCAGCTTTTTCCTTTTGTTTGTGTTAGGCTTTAGTTTGCTCATTTGACTATGATTTTCTCAATGTAAAGTCAACCTTTTTGTGTCTAGTAATGCCTATTTCTAGTTCATTTTGATGTGTTTTTGAGCTTAACATAGTACACTTTTGATCTTCATACATTGCCGAAATTTCAGACAGTTGTCTGTTCAAAGAGGGTGCAGCAGCAAAGGCCTTCAGTGTATTTTATGTTGCCCTTGTTACTTTGTCTGTTCAAAGAGGGTGCAGCAGCAAAGGCCTTCAGTGTATTTTATGTTGCCCTTGTTACTGTGAGGAAAAAAAAATGTAGTGAAATTTTTGTAAGCACATCATATTTAAAAATGTCAGAAATGCACATTGGTACATACTTTACGAGACATAGGCTGAGCCTTAGTTTCTGCTTTTGTTGCTGCTGTACACAGCTCTTACTTCAGGGGGAAAAGGAACTAAAATGTGTTTATCTCAGTTTGCATATAATGTTGATATTCTTTTGTATTCATTGTGAAGTGCAGATGAAAGGTTTTACAGATTTCAAATGTTTGTCACCAAAGAATATAACATAAAAGTAAGAAGTGCACCAAGCTGCTGTACCCTCATGAGAGGTTCAGTCTTTGTTTGTGCATATGTGCAGGACTTTTTTTGCTGCCTAACATGCAAGTTCCGTTGACTGCTAAGAGGCCTAGCATGTGGCAGAGAGTCGAATGGCAACCCACACTGTTCAATCAAGTCAGATTACCGGCGTAATGGAGATGCAAGTCTAGAACAGATGCATTTTTTTGCCAGACATCTCGCAGTTTTGTATGGGGAGCTTCCTCCCACTTATTTTTTTGTTTGCATTTTGCAAACAAGATATTGCACATCTTGCAAGAAGGATTTTCTGGGTGCCAACTGTTTTTACACGATATCAACAGCATTCAGGTTGGCCAGTTTTTATTGTGCTTTTAGAAAGCATGTTGCACTTATTCATTTTGTGGAACCTTGCAATTTTTTATATGAGGCAAGGTTGGTTGTACAGATGCTTCAAAAACACTGAAATGTGTGTTAGTCAAGACAACAAGGTTGTTCTTGACTGTGTTGATTACTGGTCTTCCGTTTTATTACAGGATGGGTAGGTGTACTTGTATATATGTTTGAGTGTACTGTTACTAAATAAATTAATTGGAATGATGTTGCGGACCAATGTGTTCTTTAGAATTTCACATAGCGATAGTGATTCCAAGTTGGAGATCTTTCTGCTAAAATTTGCTGGTCATTTTCTTTTCTAGTCCCGAGGAGGAAGAAACCTCAGTTTGTGTCAGTAAGATGTTGCAGGCGAATCCAGCCTGCACCCCCACCCGAATCTTGTTAAAGGAATCCTGACACAAAACTTTTACGTCTTGTTTTTTCTGTTGCATTAGGTAACTAACGACCCACTTATCATGGCTAGACACCTCGTTCACTTGAGCGTGTGACACTTAATTTAGAGACTTTTTATAGTGCCCAGTCGCAATTTCGGTTTTAGAGAGCGCAGAGAGACGTGGGACCCAGCGTGGTTTGCGAGCACCGCATTGATAACTGGGTTTATGTTCTCAGATGGGTCACTGATGGAGATAATCGCCAAAATGTTACTTTTGAGTGAGCGCTGATTGGCCGGTTGAGCGACACTGTCCCCGAAAGTGATCGATTATGTGCGGGAGAGGGTGCACTTAACTCTTTCCGGCACAGTGGTCACCCCAGGTAACCACCTTTTCTTCATTTTTTTTTTCTCTTGAAGCACACCAGCCCTCGCGTCAGATGTTATATGGTACGTTTCTAAAGCTTTCAACATAGTGAGAGATGATGCCACTTCGTTTGGGCTTCAATATTACGGGTTACGTCTGTTTTCATCCGGCTGCCGTTGTCTCCAAGGCGCGCTACACGATGGACACGAGATATTTTTACAGAAATGATAGTATATCCGGTTCTTATTAGGTTGATAGCTTAGGACAACACGTTTTATAAATAACTAATACCAAGGAACCCAGAATTTAAGAGCTGTACTCGGTCAGCACAGAGCATTGCGACGCTGAAGTTGGTGGTCACCTAGAGGGACCACCGTGCATGAAGGGTCTTGGAAGCCTGGTAATGTATTATTTTTTTATTGGTCCTTAGAGGAGAAGTTTTGCGAAATACTTTAATGAGCCTTCAAGATTGAGATGGATGTGTGGTATATACAATGTCCCCGTGCTCCTGCAGGGAAAAAAGCACTGTTTTGCAACCTTCCACAGAAACTGACTGGTAGACCCTTACTGCATGGTAGACCCTTACTGCATGGTGCAGTAAGGGTAGACCTTACTGCATGGTAAGGTCTACCCTTACTAGTAAGGGTAGACCCATGCAGTAAGGGTAGACCCTTACTGCATGGTGGTCACCTGCGGTGACCACCTGATATCTTGAACTAAAGGTGCTAATTTTTTTTTGCTTGTGAGAAAATCATTTTGGATTGGATTGGGCAAACTTTATATACGTCCTGCAGGACTCGCTTAGCGCTTAGCAGGCATCTCCCACGTAGGGACCGACAGAGAATACCTGGCGGCCGCTTCATGGGCCACCAGGTATCATTTTTTCAAAAAGAATTCCCCGTTTTTAGCATGAAACTGTTTTCTGCCAAAAATTAAGTTCTGTGCATGAAAGAGTTAATGAGCATGGCAGCCAAAACAGCCTATTTTGTTGTCTATGTGAGAACTGGAATGAGACTGAAGATGGCCGCTGTCCGCTTAGTTCGTGGAGGGGAAAAAAATTAGCGCAGCTTGCACTAAGTCGCGCAAGGTCGCGCCACAGCAGAGCTGCTAGGCACGTTTCAGCTTCTCTTGTTAACCATCTGTAGAGTATGTTTGGGCAGTCATTGAGCGCATGCCGGTTTATGATAATTTTCTCTCTATGACACATGGCAAACCTCAACCATAACAGCTCTGCTGGAAAAAATTAGCGAAGCTTGCAATAAGCACTATGCCGCAAAAGCCTTGAAACAGCGAAAGTGGACGATTCTGAGAATCTGGTTGCTTCTAAGCTGTTTCTAGGCCTTAGCTAGGTGAGGAGGGTTGTTTCTAGGTTGCTTCTAGGTTGTTGCTAGGCTTTTGCTAGGTGATGCTAGTTTGTTTCTATGTTGATTCTCAGCGCAAAGAGGTTCGAGTTAAACCACACACAGTCACAGACACGACACAGATGTCTAAACTCCGGAGACAGAAACTTCAGACTACACTACATGGATGTCCATCCAACCAGAGACAAACTATCGCTAAAACCAAGCGTTCGCGCCTCTCGTAGATCTACGGGCACGTCGTCGTTGGCATAGGCCCTCCATCGCTTTGGGGTCTTCTTGTAGTGTTCCCTAGTGTTGGGCTAACTGTTGCCTTCTTTCTTTTTAGTGGACCAGGAGTGGGTAGTAAGATTTACCCAATTTCTGTGGCACATGTTCGTTTATGATGATGACAGTTTTCTAATAGGGCGCACAAATTTCTGTGGCACCCATTTGATGGGCTATTTTCTTCACTATTAGTGGACCAGTGGTGATTAGTGGTATTTACCCAATTTCTGTGGCACATATATACCTGTTCATTTTTCGAGATAGGGTCGCACACATTACGGCTTGCTTAAACAGCTTCACTATTAAAGGGACACTAAAGGCAACGTCATCGGGATTAAATCGACGTTGATTGTTGAAATAGCGCTCCAGAAACTTCGTAGTGCTACTTTTATGCCAAGGAAGTGCTTATTTTGAAATCATGTTTTAGTGGTCCGCATCGCGTTAGCGCACTTCAAATCACCCGCCTGAAATCCGACTTTCATACGTCACTGCTGCCGTGCCCAACGTTGCCCGCCTTTACTGAGTGGCCGCCGACACTAGTAGCAGCAGAGCGAAAGTAGCGGGACCCACAGCAGCAACAATGGCCATCGAAGCTTGCCGCAATCGCCGCAATGGATGTGGACGGAGAACTTGACAATGGCATGACACTAAGCCACTTCGAGCATAAGGGTTCATTACGCGGCACCCAGTGAAAAGCCACATCGGTTTCCTTGCTGCAGCACTGGCGTTATGCACCATTCGGGCATCCGGCAATATCACATGCATGCGGCATTTTGTCGAACTTTTCTGTCATAGCGACTTTCACGAACGCGCAAAACACACACGGCAGTACGCGATCCCGAAACTACAACTGAGACGCGACCGCGTGAGCGAAACAGGGCGCCGGGCGAAGCGCAGTTCGGCGAAAACGGAACCTTTGAACCACATGTGCACGCGCCGTTCCCCATGGCAACGCCAAAGCGGTTCTTTTTTCCGTGAATCAAACAGAAACGAACAAGCAGCATTTTATTACGTCTCTTGATGCACGGAAGGTTCTTTTTTTATTGCAGCTAGTTTGATTACGAGTGATTAATTGTAGTCGGACTCTCTCACGTCATCGGGATCACTTCGAAAATGTCCCACTCGTGGCGCTCGTCATGTGATACATTTAGCTTAACTTCTCGGTAAGTAGGGCACTGCTGTTGATAATATTGCCGTTTTAGAAGTTCTCATACATTGAGCTTTCACTCTGACATAAATTGTTATTTGCCTTTAGTGTCCCTTTAGAAAACTAGGGAGGCAGCATGCCCAACGTCCACAAGCCAAAATCCTCCGAAGCCGCTCTCTCCTTGTGCTCAGGATAAAATTCCCATCTTACTCTTTTACTGGGCTCATGGAGGGGGAATAAAGAAGAAGGAGGGAGCTCAGCTAACGTCCACAAGTGAAGCCTCTCCTTCCTCGTACTTATGGCAGAATTCTCATCATGCTTCTACTTTTTTTTTTTTTGGGGGGGGGGGGACAGACTTTATTGGGTCCTGAGAAACGCTACTCTTAGAGCAACGCCACGGGCCGCTCCCACGTGGGGACGGGGAGGCCTAGCCTCACCGCCGCATCGTGGGCTATTTAGACAGCCCGTAGTTGGGGGGGGGGGGGGGTAATATTGTAACGTGACGCACTGCTTTTAATTTCAACTTTTTTTGGCCACTTCCTCAGCGCAGTGCTTTATGTTCTTTTGATCGGAAATAGCACATCCTGGAAATTTTTAAGGCGAATGCTACTGCAACTATAGGCGTGCGCACAGGGGGGGGGGGGGGGGGGGGGGGGCTAATTACCTAAGAGGGGGGGGGCGCAAAATCGGCCCGTACATTGACCCTTCTAGTCACATAAGAGGGGGGGGGGGCAAAATCTGCCCCACACATTGACTTAGGATGGGGGGGGGGGGGGTCGCTGCGATGAACCTTTGCCCCCACTGATGGGGAACCCTGCGCACGCCTATGACTGCACTATGACTGCAACACATATATGCGTGGGATGCGTGGGATCTGTAGGTCCTCAATACGTGGGATCTGCAGGTAGTTTTTGTGACATTTCTCCTAAACAGTATTGTAAGGGCATGCTCGGCGCAATGCAGCATTAGCAACATTTTTTTTTCAAAAAATAAATACGGTTAATAACATTGCCTTATACGAAGTTTATCAACAGAATTCCACGCGCAATAGCAAATGATAACGCCACAATCCTTCGTGATACACCAGTAAACAGTTATTATTTAAATAAATCTCGAAATGCATGCGCAGTCTGTTCAACAGGTCGAGATATAATCAGCCGAGCAAATACAAAGGTATGTAGTTTTCAATATCGCTGAACACAGCGAACCGAAAAAGTGAAGTATCCTGTCGCATGAGAGCTTTTCCAGCGAAGTTTGTGTTGTTCACTGCAGAAAAGAGTAAGCAACAGCTGCTGCTTATCGTAACGAATTGCTCTCCCCACGTGACTTTGACTATGTCGTGTTGTTGACACTTCACTGTACCCATGTAACACAAAAGAAGCTATTTCCCGTCTAAAAGACGTCTTGAACGGCTATCAAGAAGGGCTAATAGACGTCTTGGTCAAGACATTCCCGTAGCCGTAGACGTCTATCCGACGTCTGATAGCTGTGCTAATGTCCCGCTAGTTGACGTCTTTAGAAGACGTTTTGAAAAGACCAAGATAAGACGTTTTATAGACGTTCTTGTTTTTTCGCCGTTTTCGAAATTTTGGACTTTCGACATATAAAATAAACTAATATAACTGTCTTTGCAGATGTTTGGTCGGCAGCCTGACGGCTACCATAGGAAGATAGAGATTGAAGGGACCGAAAGAGCTCCCGCGAGAGCATTTTCCTGTTTTTCTCACACTTCAATGTCAGTCGTCGAGCAAGTGACCAAACAATCAAGCAAGATCACTAACGCACAGGCGCGTGCAAAAGTATGCGGACCACGGTATCGCGTGGCAGAATGCATCGACGCGCCATCTACCGACGCTGCGCCTGCTGTCGAGAGCACCACTGGAGCAGCGGTGCGCATGCGCGTCCCTACATATCAGATGGCCTCTCATGTCGCTCTGTCTGGCGTGGTTGTGGCACTCGTAGACAAAACGTCAACTGGGTGTCGCCTTCGTTGCTCCATCTAATCTGCGCCGTTGTTTTACGAAGCGGCTGCGGCGGGGCCGGCTCAAGCGCCGTGCGCGCGTCGCTTTTTACACCGGTCAATCAGCCTAACTAAGCGTCGTAGAACCTAGTGAAACCAAGCATGCGTGATTAAGTTTCTCAACCCAGCTCGTCTTTGTCACTTTTAAGCCATGTTAAGCTTAGATGTGCCTAGTTAAGCCAAAGTAAGTGTAGCCGAAACTGAATAAACCTAGTTGAGCACGGTATCTCGTAATAAAGCCAAGCATAAGTAAGTTCATTTAAGCAAATCCTAATTAAGCTTAGCCCAGCTTGCCGTTTTCATGTTAGGCCAAGTTAATCTTACATTGGAGCAGTTGAGGAAAGTATAGCCAAATCTAATTAAGCATAGTTTATCATGGTTTCACCCGATACAGCCAAGCATACTAAGCATAAACAAGGCAAGCCTACTTGTGACCAATTAAGCCAAGTCGAATTCCCTCCCCATCAGCCCAATGAAGCCAAGCTCAGGAGGATTAACTGAGTGTTATTAGCTTCTTAGGATTAACTACTTAGGATTAACACCACTTAGGATTAACTGAGTGCTATTAGCTTCAGCTTGGTCAGCGGTAATGCTCCTCAGCTTGGCTGCAAGGGGCTCACAGGGAATCAGCTTCGATTGCTTGAAAATAACACGATTAATTTGATTTGCTTAATTAAAGCTTGTTACGCTCTGATTTAATTTGGAAGTGACATGCCCAACTATGCCTAATCAGATTCATCTCTATATGTCCTGACACCGCTTAATTGGGCTAATTAGTTTAATTACGTTGAGAAAATAGGCCACGTGAAACTCGAGTATTTAGGGTGTGTTTGGTTTGATATACACCTAATTAGTGCCATAATTAACGCTAATTAGGCTTTAATGATCCTAATTAGTCTCAGCTTGGTCAAGGGTAATCCTCCTGAGCTTGGCTTCATCGGGCTGATGGGGAATTCGACTTGGCTTAATTGGTCACAAATAGGCTTGCCTTGTTTATGCTTAATATGCTTGGCTGTATCGGGTGAAATTATGATAAACTATGCTTAATTAGATTTGGCTATACTTTCCTCGACTCAACTGCGCCCATGTAAGATCAACTCGGCCTGGCATGAAAACGGCAAGCTGGGCTAAGCTTAATTAGGATTTGCTTAAATGAACTTACTTATGCTTGGCTTTATTACGAGATACCATGCTCAACTAGGTTTAATCAGTTTCGGCTACACTTACTTTGGCTTAACTAGGCACATCTAAGCTTAACATGGCTTAAAAGCGGCAAAGACGAGCTGGGTTGAGAAACTTAATCACGCATGCTTGGTTTCACTAGGTTCTACGATGCTTAGTTAAGCTGATTGACCGGTGTAAAAAGCGACGCGCGCACGGCGCCGGCCCCGCCGCAGCCGCTTCGTAAAACAACGGCGCAGATTAGATAGAGCAACGAAGGCGACATCCCAGTTGACGTTTTGTCTACGAGCGCCACAACCACGTCAGACAGAGCGACATGAGAGGCCATCTGATATGTAGGGACGCGCCTGCGCATCGCTGCTTCAGTGGTGCTCTCGACCGCAGGCGCAGCGTCGGTAGATGGCGCGTCGATGCATTCTGCCACGCGATCCCGTGGTCCGTATACTTTTGCACGCGCCTGTACATACCTGTTCACCCACGCATGTCCCCACTGTTGCATATATAAGTTTTCGACGCTGAGTTTACTCGCGTTTATTGCGGACCGAATCAAGTTGTTGCGGTCGCTCATATATGCCGCGTGAATTATTGGCTACTTCAGCACACCATACATATCCAGTTTTCATGTAAAAGACATCGGTTTATAATAAATTTGAACACGTACGCAGGGGATCTAAAGCCCCCTATTTAAGGGGATCAACACGTATACTGTACTACATAAATGACGTTTAGCGGATGGCGCGCAAATAAATAATCGCGCTTCTCAGCAACAATAAATTATCCCATGATGTTGTCAAATCGGCTTTATTAATGAATAAAGCACAACCAAATATGTGGCACAAAACACGTCGGAAGGTGACCGCACAAGGTGAAGCTGAGTGACACGGCAGCGACGTAAATAAAATTCTGCATGAATGCACTCCAAGTCTCGTCAAAAAAACTGCACTGGCTTCCGCATTAGCTGGCGTGGTCTCAGGCCCAATATCTTGCACAAACAGCAGTGAAGAAAAGCTGCATACAGAGAAAGCAAGTAAGCTACGCAGGATTTACAACAAATAACAGATCATCAAGTCTTAAAGATCATCATCACTCTAAAGAAACATTTCCAATTACAGATATGATAAAATGCTGTCATGTATTAAGAAACGACAATCAATCATAACCGCACCTACAGGCGAGGCGCCTACGGTAGAAGCTTTGCACTTTGTCAGCGACAGCTAGGCCGGCGTAGTTGTAAGCATGCTTGGCTAAACTATGTCGGCCTGCACTAGCGTGCGTGCGTGAAGCCACGAGCTGTAACGCGCAAAACATAATTACTCAAAATAGGGCGAGTCAGTCTGGCTTACGATTCGCACCGGCGTAACTATAGTTTCGCGTTCGACCACGCGGTTCAACTTAGCAAAGAACTGTTCACAGTTTAATCACAATGCTAAAACCCTTCAGTAAAAACGACGAAAGGTCAGATGCACTTACCTAAAAAAGCACTCTATCCGAACGTGCACACGTTCTCAGCTGTTTGTCTGGCTGCAACGAAGGTGGTGAGCAGAACAATCGCTTCTTGAAACGAACGTACCGACGAACGTACCGTCGCAAAAAGCACAGTAAAGCTTGTTTCACCAAACACTGATGGAAAATATGCGACAGACAGTATGATCACCGTTACTTGATGCCAAACAGCCCGTAATCCGTTCACAAACAAAAGCTGACAACGCTACACAAAACGCAAATCACCACCGACCGTCGCCTAGCCTAGCTAGCTCTGCTGCCGATCGGGCCGCCGCGAACTGGCGACTGGTGCGAACCAGAGAATGTGCGAACTAGTGGAGGAAGAGGGGAAAGGGGGAGGAAGGAACAAGTATAGACCTTATGCAAAATTGCTGCCATCTAGCGGCCGCAGTGCGCATTTCCGCCATGTTGAAGGCTAAGCGCGCTCCGCATGTGCACACACGGAGCGTACTTATCGACGTGTGGCGGCTGATAGGAACGGCAATGCCGACATATTTTGGTGTGCCGTGTTGCTGAGATTGAGGAAAATGGAATGCTGAAAAAAGGTTAGCAGGAATCTAGCCTCCATGTGTTATTATAGGTTTTCTTGCGGCCGACGGGAAGCGGCAGATCGTTCCGTTGCTCCGGCTATACTGCTTACGATTAACGCCGTATTTTCGTTCGCCGTTCTTAATAGATGCGGTATGTGACAATTGGCACTCATCGGAGAACACTCTTTCGTGTCATGCCAGAACGAGACAGTTTTCGCGCCGTGTACTTTTGCAGGAACAGACAAACCGACTTCGTGTACGAGCTCCAAAGCTGCATCGCAGCTACTCGCGCATGCCCCCCCCCCCCCCCCCCCGAAAATTTTCAGTTTGCTGGCGTATATATACACGCGCACATACAAACGCACGCACGAACATCGATAAAGTATGGTTGAACCCCCCCCCCCCCCCCGAAAAATATTTCTGGCTAAGCCCCTGGTTGAGAGCATTACTTTATTTATTTCATTTCGATAAAAATTACATGTTAGACGGACGCGTCATCGATTCTCAGCGAAAGAACCGATTGTGCTGGAACATGTTGTTTGTAGTTTGTTTTCGACTGTGTAGTTTAAAAAGGTAGCGTCTGGCGGGGTGCTTTGCGCGCGTATTGCTTCACTATGCGTATTTTTCAAGCATTTCATGTGCTATCACTGCCGAATTCAGAGGGGCGGCCCGGATGGCCTGACACCCCCTCCCCCCTACTTTCTTTTTTTATTTATACCCTAAGAAGAGCATATGTCAGGTTCTCCCAGCTGACGCTGATCGCCCTTCGGAAAAAAATCCTGTATACAACCCTGTGTGCTATGAAATATTAAGAGATGCTTTTGTGTGGCACTTTTCGTATGAAACTGAAAAAAACATGCTGTTCCCGCAGATGTGTTACATTCAACCATCGGTGCGCTACCGTTGGTTGCGCGCTGAGATGGTCTCGTAAGCGTTCAGTCGGCGACGCAAAACTGCCTTGCTGCAACGGGTTGAAATTGTAAGGCTCGAGTAGGCCCCGAAAGCGACGATGTGAACGCGAATACTCTTGGCGGATCGTGTTATTTACGGGTACATGTCGGAAGGCAATTCAGTAAAATACTAGCTAATCGGCGCCTACTTTCTGGAGTAACTAACGCGTTTCATGTTCACTTTTCACGTGCGTGAAAAGCGGACCTTTCTTACATTTTATTCGTGCGGTAGCTCTATGCAAAACATACACCAGTGACTACATTGTTTCAAAAACCACAAACAGGACAGCGTTTTTTTTTTAACTAAGATGCACAATACATTAGGTCGACGTAGCTGTCCCGCGTATGAAATACACTTTGAAATGGGTCAATAGCACTTTCTTACCGTCATCGCTGTGCTCAGCCGCGTCGCGCGCCAATGCCTCCTCCCAAAAATCCTACACCACATGCATGATATTCCGATAGCTATGTAACAACACTTCATTCGCTACACTAAAAACAGACAAAATTTATAACCAAGCGCAAAGCTTCAGTCTCAGCGACGACCGGCTTACATGTGACTCGGTGACAAACATGTACCTTCTTCTCGTTGCGAGGTAGTTCTTCACACGTAATAATTGCCAACGTAAAAACTAGGAAATGCCGGTAACGTGTACAGGCTCGTCTGACATTTTTATGCCCCGATTGCCGACTATCAACGCAGATACAAGCAAGAAGTTATAGCAACGATAGCAATACGATTCGGACACAAGCCTCCAACATGGCGCCAAATCAGTAGTTTCGTCAAACCTCCGACAGATGGCAGCAATTTTGCATAAGGTCTATTCTGAAACAAGCCTCACCCTTCACTTAACCGAGCTGAGCACAGCGTCACCATTCAACAGAAAAGACACAACGGTTCTCACAAAATAATCCCACCTATTGCTCAATATTTAGTGAACATTCCTGCCAATAGGTGTATCTGCCATCGACATTGAGTCAAGGTGGAGCGCCGAGTGAAAAGATGTTCTTGAATGCAGGGGTAAACATGCGCGCTTCGACAACACCCGCTTCGAGCCTCCGACTGCGTATACCATCAGTAATATAGCATCAGTGGTAGCATCAGAGAACACCGTAGCATGCTTGCCTGGCTTGCCTGCGTTTGCTTCTGTTAATAATAATAATATCTGGGGTTTAACGTCCCAAAACCACGATATGATTATGAGAGACGCCGTAGTGGAGGGCTCCGGAAATTTCGACCACCTGGGGTTCTTTAACGTGCACCTAAAGCTAAGTACACGGGCCTCAAACATTTTCGCCTCCATCGAAAATGCAGCCGCCGCGGCCGGGATTCGATCCCGCGACCTTCCGGTCAGCAGTCGAGCGCCATAACCACTAGACCACCGTGGCGGGGCGCGTTTGCTTCTGTTGTCGTTCGCTGTTGCGCGAGCGTTGCGCGGCCTTAGCCGCCTTGGCTTGAAAAGAATATACTTACCAAACTGCTGATAGAAACGCGCCTTGCGGAGCGAAGCCAATTATTTTGAGGGCTTTGTTTTCTGCGTCTCTTCTTTCACTAAAGCGACAGTCACCGCTCTTTAGACATGCCGTTTTGGCGTCTTTGCGCTCGTGGACAAAACATTTGAAGAATCATTTATATAGTCGTTGCGCGCGCACTTTCCCCCAGAATGCCTAAAAATGTCTCAAAGTAGACGTTGTGGACTTCTTTGGCAGAATACACTCTGGCTATGTCGTAGCTGTTGAAAACGGTAATAAACAGTACGCAGGCATATTTGAGAGGCAAGTGCTTTATTTTGCAAAAATGTCTATTCTTGATCTTCTCGTAAACCAAGACGTCTATAGCCGTCCGTAGCCGTTTCGAGACGTCTTTTAGAGGTTTTGTGTTACATGGGAAGGGAAGCCACCCCACGATATCGAACCGAAAGTGGTTTCGTAAAGCAGCGATATGAAATGGCAAATTCGACAAATCGCACTCTAGCTGGTGCGCAGTTTGGTCCAGTCATTGCAGCGCATGGGCACACCGGTGCGATACGATTATACCGGTGTCACACGGGTGCTTTTGATCGCGATCACGCCTAATACGGACCGAATTTCTTCGTCGTAATTGGCTCCTTTACGCAAGCTGCAGAAGGAAAATCACAGTTGAGAAATGTGCGAGCTAACCGTGAAGGTCACATGCGCCGCACGTACTTTTAAGCTTTGACTGTCACCTTTGTTAATAGGCATGCGCCCTCACCCTTCCTTTTCTTGTACATTCATATTTCTGTTCCATTTCAATAGATCAGTTGTGATTGAGTGCCTTGTCCTGGACGAATTTGAACGTGTGCATTTCTTCGTCTGGCAACAATAATCACATTGGCAGTTTTTTTCTTGTTCCCATGGCAACAGGTCCCGCATCTCCGGTTTGTCGTCCACCGGTTTGCCTTGGCGCTCTGTACTTTTCCCTGTTGACCTCGTCGTAGCTGAAGTTGCCTGGGTCTTTCTTTATTTCGTGTCTTTTTATCTTTAACATCGTTCACTGATACTCGTAACCGTCAGGCACCTATCCCCATGACGCGAAAGGTTATTGTAGCGACAGACAAAGTAGATCTGTTTTCCCGTTTCAAAGTTTTGATTCAAGAAGTTGCCGATACCTTTGCTTCGTCAGGAAATGAGTTCCTTAAAGTCGGTGTTTCCGGTAAGTGTCGCCCAGGTTCACTAAACCCAGAAGCTGAACTCGTATGCCGTGTTAACTGTGCACTTGCTGTGCCGTTTGTACTCTTCAGGTGGAAGCATGCCAACCATGCTCGCGCAGGTACTTCCTGGTGTCAAAACGGATTGGAAGAAATGGCGGTTTTTCTTTTGCGACGAAAGGCTTGTTCCGGTTGAAAATAGCGAAAACACTTACGGCAGCTACAACGCACAGCTTGCACCGAAGCTGGGTTTAACAAAGGAACAATTTGTGGTCGTCGATACGTCACTGCCTCGTAAGGTCACCAGTTCACTCCCGTCATCCATCACTATAGTTATGTCGTTGTTTTGCTATTGCTATTTGCCGTTTGTTTTTCAGCTCATGAAGCGGCTCAGAAGTACTCTGAAAAGTTGAAAGAATACTTTAAGACTGTTCCGGAGTTCGACCTGTTGCTGTTGGGAATGGGCCCGGATGGGCATACTTGTTCCCTGTTCCCTGGACACAAGCTGCTTGAGGTAAGTGGCAGGATTTTCCCACTCAAAAACTGTTTTGATTACAGTTACTGACTTGCTAAAAGCGTAAGTTGACTCGTTTTATGATGCTGTAAATCGGGGTTTGCACTACCACTTGCCGTCACTGAGTTTTGAGTTGTATACTTGCACTTGTTGCCCGAAACTATACAAAATGTTAATTACTGTACCCAAATGATTTCGGCTGGGTTTGGTGTTCTAGGTTCCAGAACCTAACGTAGATAGATGCACAATACGTGGTTACATATTCCTGGCAACATTTTACGGGGCTTTAATAAAAATGCGCTTGATGATTAGAGGACACAATCTCCACCTATTTCTGTTTTCATGAAATATGACCCTTTTTTTTTAATAAAAGCTTTCCATGCCATATTGTGATGCACTACATTGCTTTGGTATGTTAGTTAAGGGTACATTCGAGCCTTTATTTTAAAACATAATTGGATATCCACATTTTTCTAGGAGAAAACCAAGTGGGTGGCTGACATTACAGATTCTCCAAAGCCTCCTCCATGCCGAGTGACTTTGACTTACCCAGTAATCAATTCTGCAAAGCTGGTTGTATTTACAATTTCTGGTGCTGAAAAGGCTGACACTGTAGAAGTGAGTTACTTCTCTCATTTTGTTGCCCTCGTTTTGGATCAGGAGTCACAGGGCTTCAAAATCTCATTTCATTCCTGTCATATATATATATATATATATATATATGTGTGTGTGTGTGTGTGTGTGTGTGTGTGTGTGTGTGTGTGTGTGTTCAGTGCATTCTGAGTTACCTAATAGACCTTTTTCAAGCAATTCCAGAGTGCCCTGTGGGCGTGCTAAGCGCTATGGGAAAAGTGTGTACACCAAGCGAGCTGGCCGTTTGGTTGCTCGCTGCTCGTTGGCTCCATGGAAGCACAAAAGGAAAAGAACACATCGCCGCTTCTTGACTGTTCTTGCATCGTGAAATACTACACTTATCAGAACGCATCTGCATGTATCTCTACGCATGAAATGTGGTAGGACTAGTGCAGTCAGCGTAAGTACTACCAAACGCATATATATCTGGTGTAGTGGTTAAGCGGCATGTGCGTTATAGCGTGCCGATACTGTCAAACCATACTATCGTGAGCAATATGAACTGACAGTTCACCTGAACTGTATTATTGTGAGCTATACAAACTGACAGTTTATGCATCGATGTCTTGTAACACCGAATATACCCTTTTCATAACCCTAAAGCTGGCTTTCCTGCGATACAGTTAGCCCAACTAATGGCGGCTAGTCACTTACTGCAAACAGCGTGCAGTAAGTGCAGTTTGATTGCACTACGACGCAGAAAATTAAGACTCTGCTCCCTTGGTATGAACACGCGTAATAGACAAGCCCCAGAACGTGCAACTATAACCTAGTCTCCACTTGAAGGACGACTGGTGCCACCATTAGTTGGGTGAATATGCAGCGCAGGAAAGGGTCTATTCATGTTTATTCGACGATGATTTGTAATTTACTGATATGAGTATGATGTATTGAATTGCCCGAGATATGCCTTTCCGCATGAACATTTAGTGTTATGAACACTTCTGTGTTTGCCAACTGCATTTAGCTGCTATGGCCTTTAAGAAAGTAATTTCAATGTTCCATCTTGTATTGCTTGTGACTATCCATACCTACAGTAGGGTTACCTGTGGGCCAACACGTGAAAACACAACCGGTGGGTGTTTGTAAAATGCAACACCTGCAACTGGTGTCAACAAAGTGTGGTGGAAGCTTCTCGTTTGTTGCATGTATGATGCACGCTGCCTAATCAGTGTATCTTATTTCACTAAATGCTTACTATATTCTCTCTTATAATCTTTAAATCTCAGAACCTCACGTTGGGCGCATCGACAAGGCCGGTAGACGCTGATTCCAAATGGATCTGCAAATTGCATTGTCTACTCCTGGACTTCATCTAGGAAACCGACTTGCCTCTTTTTATTTAATTTGCACTGTGGCGGCATACTGGCCCCAAAACAAACAAACAAAAAAGCAATCATGCTTCGGAACCGCTCAGCTGGTCTAACAGTGGCACCTGGGAATGCTAGACAGATGTAAATCGTAGAGAGGCCATCGCAGCTAAACACAGAAGTAGTTCACAATTGAATTATGTAGTAATATTTTGCACCTTGCCAAATTTGCTTTATCTGAGAAGTGCTGGCACAGTGCAAGCGGAGAGCTTGAAGTACTGTTTCTTGGGCGAGTTGGAAATGCATTCTGGAAAGGGTAGTGCTTGGGAACACTGACTAGGGGAAGGCACACTGACACACAGACGGAAGCGCTTCCGCCTGTCTGTCCATGTGCCTTCCTCTAGTCTGTGTTTCCGAGCGCTACCCTCCTCGGAAAGGTAAGGTGTGGGGCTCGCGTGTTCGTCGTGGCAGCTTCTGCTGCGTACACACATTTCCCATGAGCGCTTGCGTGCCTGTTGGTGAAGTGCATGTGCTTAAAAAAGGTCTATTGGAGCCCAAGCTTGTTTCCTTGTTGATTGCGTATATAAGTTGATGTAGCAGTGTTGCTTTACCAAATATCGGTATGTTGCACACGTAAGTGTGATCAACCATAGTAAAAAAGTTAATGGAGTGATTTCAACAAGGGGATATCTTTGCCAGGGCAAAAACTGAATACAACTACAAGTTCTTCTCTCAACCCCTTAGGTTCTTATTTATCTGCTGGAAATTAAGTTTAGCATATTTGTTGACCCTTAACTGTCAAGATAAGCAACAGCAGAATGGACATTTTCCGGGTAGGTAGTGTGCGCATGCGCGCCGGCATCTACGAGGTACGCGCTATGGTTTTTGGTGACTAAAACGCGACAGGTGCGGACCAAGCGACATCTGGTGTCACAAACTTGCAAAATTTTCCCCCAAAGAAAGGCGCGAATGCTGTCCTCCGAGATTGTCTACCGGCGCTCGTTGGACAATTTCGGAGACCAAGGGCCACCAGTTTCGATTTCAGCGATCTCCACTGGAGGTGCTGTTCGGACCCGGAAAAGGCCCATTGGATGTGAATGAATTAATTTTTCTGTAAGACTTGCTATCTGTATACCTCAGCAATCAAAAATACTTATACTGTGGAAAGCCCATCAACTATTTCACATTCCATCTTCTTCGGAAACATCCAATCACTTGAGGAATTAGCTTGATGCATTACAATCAAGATTGGTTTCTACTCACTTGTGCTGCAAACAACAAAAATGTCTGTGCTATAACTCATTCATGTAGTGCGGTTTCCACGTAATTATCAATTTTGCAACATTAGTCAAATTAGAAGCATTCTAGCGTCTATAAAGCAAGTTGTAAATGTCACTATTTCATGGGTAGCTCTGATTTCAGTGTTCTTTTTTTTTTTTCGTGTACAGTCAACTCCAAAAGTATATGGGACATGCGAGCACATGGCCAACTCGCATGGCCAACAGCCTCTTCGCTACATTTCCGCTACGTCAGTGTCAATCAACAGTAGCACAGCGCCAAAATTGCACCCCTCCCTGAATCAATGGCCTAATTTTCTTCATGAGCAAAAGCATTTTGTATGTTTCTCTTAAAGGAGTACTGACATGAATTTTAAAATTTTTCGGGTTGTTGCTCTAAATGAAAGCACGGGTGTCGAGAACCCTAAAAAGAGTGTTGTGGTGCCTGGGGATGCATTGCATATATTTTTAATACTTCTTTCAACCAGCAGTTTCGGTTTCGGTTTCGAGAGGGCGGCTTCATAGTGACGTGTCAAGTCTGCCCGTGACGTCACAGGCAGACTGCAACCCACGAAATATGCACCTGCTGTTCTTTTCTGCCAGTCGAACGTGGTTCATGATGAGTGAACTGTCGTCCAGTGCCTCCGACAGCGATTTCTGTGATTTAGTTTGCATGCAGAACCCAGACTTCGCAAACCAAGTGAGCTGACTTGAAACGTCATAGGGCTCTCCATGCGGTGAAGCTGCCTTGCAGAGATGCTGGGAGATGAAAACTTTAAAATCAAACTTAAATATTTGTACGTGTTTCCCGGATGCGGTGTGGGGTGAGCGTTAACACTAAATGCCAAGGAAACCAAAAACGTCCGTTTTGCTGCACTTCAAAATCGTGTCAGTACTCCTTTAAAGGAGTGGTGACACAAACATTCGGACACAATTTGACTGTTGAATCACACTAATAGGTGCATATAGGTGCCATCTGTACAATATCAGCCACAAATACAGCCTAAAAAGTATTTTGATTGAGTTTTGAAGCTCGTGAAATTGCCGAATCGGAAATAGAAGCAAAAGACGATGAGGTCATCGAGCGGATACCACGTACGTCACGAGTTCTGGCCGGGTTACCGGAGGCGTGTACGAGACGGACAACACTGGTAGCGACACCTGATGATTCATAGCCTAACCTAAAGCCCCTCCATCGCGTCTGCTGCCGCTTTAAAACGCATGGAGGGGCTTTAGCCTAACCAGAGACCTACAATATAAGATCGCAGCGACTTTACTGATTCTGTGTAAAGCATTAGCAGTGAGATAATTAGCAACTCACCAGGGGCGTAGCCAAGGGGGGATTGGGGGGGTTCAACCCCCCCCCCCCCCCGAAAATTTTCAGTTTTGCTTGCGTATTTATACACGCACACATACAAACGCACGCACGGACATACATAAAGTATGGTTGAACCCCCCCCCCCCCCGCAAAAAATTTCTGGCTACGCCCCTGCAACTCAAAGTATTCTCATTGCTTTTTTTCCCTACAAGAAGAGCAACGCGACCGAAAAAATAGAAAAAAAAATTATTGTAGTTAGACAAAACGCCACAAGATGTCGCTAGGGGCTTCGCAGTTGCTGCTACTATAGTGTACTAGAATATGGGTAGCAACGTTTCTAGTCGGTTGCGCGCCGCTTTCAGAGTACGGCGGAGGCGGGGAGTTTGGCAACTGAAGCAAGTCCTATAAACGTTGATGGGTAGTGTGTTCAGGGAGGAGCCATGGCTACAGTGACCTAGAATAGGGGGAGTGTCCAAAGCGCCGCGCGAATACATGGGGGGAGCGAGGGCCTTTTGCGGTGAACTCCCGCGCCGCGGCGCTGCCGTGCCGGACCCGTGGGCTTTCTCCGCGGCGGAAGCCGCGTCAAAGCGGCGAGCGTCTGCTACGCGCGTGATATTTTTGGCCGCTATTAGCTAAAACTGCGGAAATTTGGGCAATATTTGATACTGTGTCACTGCAACATAATACTGCAGCGACTCATCACACAGAGAACGCGTTTGTTTGTATGTTGTGAAACGGGGATTTTGTATATATCCTTTGACAATTGACCGTCGACGTGGGACGCCGACGGTCAATTGTGTTTGATGGGGCATCTAAGGCCCCAGCCTTAAAAAAACAAGACAAACCAAAGTAAATGCAACGATAACAGTGCAACATCGTGTATGCCTCACTTCGTGTTTCGAGCGATCGCCCGAAAACAAACGTGACTCAGCTCAGAGCAGCTGATTACACGCGTCTGCGGGACAAAAGAATCTTGCTTTACCCGTCTGATCATCTCTTTATATTTATTAAAGAGATGACTAGGCACGCTGTTTAAGTACTCCGGAGCTTCAGCACGAACTTGTGGTAGACGCTATATTGAGGTACATCATCAGGAAAAAGCGGGAAATTGCGGTCGGGTGGCCTGTTGACGCGCACTCAATTGCTGCGGAAACAATTGTTACATAAAAAAGTCACAGCTTCGCCGCAAGGGCGAAGCAATGAATGCGATAGCAAGAAATTAATGCTATACGAAGTGAGGCTCGCCAATGGATACTCTCAGTTTGAACAGCGCTCCTGTTGCAAAGGCGGCCGAAGCAGCGAAGGAAACTAGCGTGCTTCAAATGTCGAGCTGTGACACTTGATAGTTCGCGCTCATCTTCTGTTTGTTCGTTTAGCGGCGTCCCATGAGCGCGATGAAAGCTTGAAACATTACTCTTCCCCTCACCAAGAGAAAACCGCGCGAGCAGACAGCGGAAGGGCAAGGTTCTCCCTGCGGAAATATAAGAAGCGAGCGAGCTCGCCGACGACTTAAATGCACCCGTCGCGCTTCTAGCGACATCTAGCTGGTAATGAAGAAACGCCTATTATCGCCCGCCGTCTCTGAGTCCGTCCAGCGGTAAAGGGTGTGTATATAACGCTTGCCGTTAGCTACGTGGAGGATCTGCGTTTCGTGGCGTAGTGGATAGCGCCACTCGCTGCGGAGCAAGAGGTCCGTGGTTCGATTCCGCGCTTCGGAAGCATTTTTCTGAACTATTTTTCTTTGGGGCTTTTATATATATATACATATACTTATACGGTGCATAAAATACAATTGTATTTTATGTAACTACTCGTCCACATTTTTGTAAAGTCTCTGAACCGGGCGAACCGTAAACATATCTGAAGTTGAGAATGAGTTGTTTGAAACTGTCTTCATTTCGTATGGTGAAGGCTTGAAGCAATGCACGCACCTCGCACGAACGTTTCATACTGACGTTCAGCCATCCCTGTAGGTAGTAACAATAAGATTCGACGCATGTATGACCACAGCTGGCTCCGAAACATCTAGGCGATATATATATATATATATATATATATATATATATATATATATATATATGAACAATTTTCTGGAAGTGATTGAGTATGACACTTTTATTTGTCAATTTTTTTACCGTATTTTCGTTTCGGCAGCTATTTAACTGTACAGCAAGAATGGGGCTATTTGTAACTTTATTTCGTGATATCTGGATTTTCTGTATTATGCCTTTTATGCGAAAACTTGTGGAATAAGGTTAGTTTACCTGGTATTGCTCTTCTTTCAAATGTTTGCGCACGGCGAGCCTTGTTGCACGCTACCTCAGAAGCAAAAGCCAGCAGCATTGTGGTCATATGGCCGTCTGTACTCTTTTTTTTTTTCCCCTTGCGTCTTCCCGGTGTGCTCTGTCCATAATAAAGCGCGAGTGGAGGCTAATGAGTTGTCGAATAAAGTGGTGTGCATATGGCTAGCAAACCACTAGCGACCATGAGAAAAAGCTCGTAGTGTGAAGCGGTCACTGCGCGTAAGTATTTCAGCTGACTGCGCGTGTAATTTACTTTTTTTGTTACTCTTAATTCTTGCATGCGTGATGCTATTGCCCGATTACTCGTGCGAAGAAGTCTTTTTCGTTCTTTGCTTGTGCGTGTCCGTTTTGCGCGTTTTTACGCACGCACCAACGTTCTCGAACTCTGACCGGAACTAGGTCACGCTGATGCAGCTTGACACATGATTTTTTGCATTCTATTGTTGTCCCAGCACTAACACAACGCTTAAAGATGGATAAGCTGCATTCCGCACCGCATTATAAAAGCTAAGTAGACTTCAAGTGTCCTGTGTGGAAACTCGGCGCAAGAAACTACAGCGCGCAGCAGACGTCCCTCGCTTTCCGCGCGCTTCCCGAGCGCGGAAAGCCCACGGGTCCTAGAGTTACTGTATATGCTACCTTTAGGTAGCAGAGTTGCGCATCTGTCTTCCAACGCCGCTAGCAACCATGCATTGCGGAGAAGCTGCCGCTTGGGCCAATATTCTTATTTCTCGACGCCGCCGCTGCAGCGAACTGAATTAACACTAGCCATCGACAGCCAATGTTTATCGCCGTTCTTCGACACGCCAGACAGGTTAATCGGCGACACGGTAGGCATGTCGCCTGCAAAAACGAAGTGCGACTTCACCGCATAGCTGTGGTTGCTAGCCGCACCTATGCGCTACTCTGCTACCTAAAGGTAGCATATACAGTGACTCTAACGGGCCCGGCGCAGCAGCGGCTCGGCGCGGGAGTTCACCGCAAAAGGCCCACGCGGGAGCCGGCGCTTTGGACACTCCCCCTATTCTAGGTCACACTAGTTCCGCTAGGGTGGCTAGTTCCGCTACAGTAGGGTGGCTTAGCTACAGTGAACTAGAATTTCCGCCATGATGGAACAAAACGAGCGTTGCCAGACCCTGAGCGACTCGCTATATTTGACTGTAGTAATCAGTTTTAATCTACCAACCTAAGCCAGCTACACGCTGTTGAGGGAACATCAGCTGTGTTTTGATGCGTGAAGCCGTGTGTTAGTGTAGCGTTATCTGTGCAGCTGATAACAGCCGATTGATAACAGTTAACATTTCCACCTCTTTGTGCGTGGTTTTTGCTAGGCACGCCCTACCAATAATGCATAACGAATAAAGTTTCTCCGTTCACTGGCACAAGGGTCACATCGACAGATTCGCAGCTCGAAGCAAAGTGCATAGGCCGTGGTCGCGCGGTTCTTCGACTTGCATTTACGAGACACCTGTATCCACGTTCTTTTTTAGCTCATTGCTGCCGTACTTCAGCGCAGAGAGCCATAAAACAGAAAAATGCCGATTGCAGCATGCAGCGGCGAATGTGAGTGAGACGTCTCACTCACATTCGCCGCTGTCACCCGAAACTTCAATCAAAACTAAAGATACACGGCAGACGAAATTTTATCGCCGTTAAAAAGACTAAAAAAAACTTCAGTTGCGCCTAGTTGGTCCATAACTTTCAGTGCTTGTCTTATCTCTTCTTTGCCGTCCGTCCTGGTTTGCACTAAAGTTTTCAGCTTGAAAGAAAAAAGGGCTGTCACATGAAGTCGAGTGGTACGTGGCAACAGAAAACGCACACAACGGGACACTATGACAACTACGAGATACACGACGTAAACGAAGTTTCAGGGGCGTTAACACGACGCGGAAACCGGCGCAATCGGCCGCAAGCGCTCTCTCGAGTGTTAGTCTGGTGTTGATATGGTGGCGCCATCTAGTAAACCAGCCTGCAAACGCTCCTTTCCGCGCACAGTAAATTGCATAAATAGCCGTCGTATTCTTTCGTAAAAGTATTCAAAATAAGCACAAAACAATATCCGCGCGTTTTTAATTGTGCGAATGCTTCTTTAGGATTGATATGTGATGGCAAGAATGACAACGTTTCAAGATGTCGGCGTTCTTGTGGTTAGGGGTCTCGCGGCCCAGCTTTTCCTCTAGAGTCAGTAAATTAACTCTATGCGCTGGCATCGCCGGCGATCGCAGCGCTCTCATGAGCGTACTCGACGGTTTGAGCTTAGCCCAGTCATGGCCTCCGATATTGCGCGCCGACAGGTCGCGCGCAATCTCGGAGTCCAGTGTGCCCGGCAGCACGCCGTCTATCAACAAAGACGAAGCTCGCGGAGTGGTTGATATCTGCTCCGACAGGTGCCGCCACACTACCAGCCGATCTTATTTTCTCCTGTACAGCGACAACCTGCAAAAGCATGCGGAAAAACAAAGAATTCGAGAACGATCACCGATAAGCGTAAACTCGGGCAATGTGGTTGTGTCTTCAGGGGTGAAGCTACTGCCGCAGACACTCCGATCGTGGCGTTGAGCTGAAGGGATTCCGCTCGCCAGATGCCTCACAAGCATTGCACGATGTCGCAGCTTTAGAAGTCGCCAATTGGTAGATGTGTGGTACACAACACGGCTAGGGCAATTCATTGTGTCCAAGAGAAGAAACCTCGAGATAAACACTGTTGCTCAGCTCACGTGAACACGGAGCACGTTGTAATACAGGCAGACGACGCTCGCTGCCCACAGTCTAGTTGTAAATTGCGATTGTGTTCGCTTTATTAGTGACTGGTTTTTAACCAAAACAAATTATTATAAAGAGTTTCAAAGGTCACGAACAACATTTGTTCGCAGTTATGTCGAAAATGTGACGTGGACTGTGACGTGGACTGTGGATCCAATCAGATCAGCCGCCTGCGTGACGTCGCGCTTCCAATACGACACGCACTGGAAATGGGCGGCTTTAAAACGCGTTTGGTTGAGCCGCTGTGATCGGTGGTGATTCGCAGCTTTAAAGCCTTTAATAATAAATTACACAGTTTACGCACAGAGCTCAAATAGGTCTAAATGATCCTTAGGACTTGCTCTGCCGGCCCAATGTGTTTGTATAAAATCGTCAAAACCGTTTCAGGGTCCCTTTAATAAAAAATCTGTATTGTCCAAAAAAAAAAAAAAAACACCCTGTATCTGGCGTTCTCTATGTCACCCTCACAAAAGCCCAAAACAGCCACTCCGGAGGTGCATTTCGATAATGCTACATTATACCAGGCGTTACAGCGATGACTAGCTATGCGTAATTATAAATTTTATGTACTTGACTACTTGATAATATGATTAACAAACATACTTGATTTCAGAACATGAAATCATAGCAGAGTGTACGACATGTACATATGTTTTTGACGCCGTTTATAACAATTTTTGGATGCCGTTTGAAGGCACATCAGTTTTACGCTCGCCATCAGCTAAAAACGTTCAAACGACACTGTAATACTCAGAATACACACACACACACACACATATATATATATATATATATATATATATATATATATATATATATATATATATATATATATATATATATATATATATATATATTTTAAAGGACACTAAAGTGAGACATTAAATAGGCTGATAAATTATTCTCTAAGAACTTTATCGTCGTTAATTGTCGATGATACGGTTATTGTTGTTAGAGAAAATAAAGCTTAAAAAGTTTCGTATAATGAATTTTTGTGCTGAACTACATTACGCCCGTACGTCTGTGTGACGCCATGGATTTCGATGTACGTAACGTCTCGTATTTTTGCCATGTTGTCTGAATAAATTGTCACGGAACTCGCCATCAAAGGGACTGTCTACCGCTCGGGAAAATTTTTCTGATTGTGGGGGAAAATAAGAAGATCGTTCGTCACATCGTCGGCTACAAGCATGCTTTTGCCCAATAAGAAAGGAATTATATTTTTAATTTGATGTTGAAAATCGTGAAAGAATGACCGCTAGCCTCACCCAACAGCGATGTGGTCAATCTACTAGTAGGACAAGAAATCCTCGCAGGTAGACTCATTTTGCCTAAAAAGAAACATGTATAACTTGAAATTGTATTTTACGCACTTGAGGGAGCTTTCGGTTGCGTCAGAGAGTAGTTTTTTGCCTTTTTTTTTTGCCCACGCATCCAAAAAGGCGCCCGGTGGCGCTGCTTGCGGCGCCGTCTTCGATTTCGTCTGCTTCAGCTCATGCTCTACACTCTAAGACAAAATCGAGTATTTGGGGAGTATTTCTGCCACACAACAATAATCGTCATCTGGCTTGCTCGCGTTTCCTTTCTTGAAAACCCAGCTCTCGTCACTTTCCTGTCAAGAATGCTATGTCACGCTGATAACGCGCGCGCCGTTCGTGACCGGGAAGTGCCGCGACCGCGGTGATAACGCGAGGAAAGCACGCGAGGTGGATGACGATTGTTGTTGTGTGGCAGACACACTCCTAAAATACTCGATTTTGTCTTAGAGTGTATGCCATGCGGCCCTCCGCGCTGCTCGCACTGTGCCGCTGTATTGTTGTTATAGGATGTCTCACATGTGCTGCGCTGTGAAGGCGCGCATATATTTTCTTGTTCTGATGAACAGACTTGGCTTGGATTGCGGCAGCAGTGCTAAAATAAACTCATAGACTGCGATTACAGCAAAACAAGTGTTCTGTAATCAGGTGCACGTTAAAGAACCCCAGGTGGTCGAAATTTCCGGAGCCCTCCACTACGGCGTCTCTCATAATCATATGGTGGTTTTGGGACGTTAAACCCCAGAGATTATTATTATAAGTGTTCTGTAATCGTATAATAAGGCTTCATTTAACCGCTAGCGCACTGAAAACGACTGTTACATTCATTACAATAGTGTTCAGCGAAAATAAAGTAATCCTACAGAAATCACATGTGCTTTCGGTTTTAATTTTTACTGGCACTACAATCGTCATCGCGTCCGCCAACCAGTGTTGTGGGCATGTTTCACGCCAATGGAAGAAGACCGAACGCAGATCGAAAAATTCTGTTTTAAAAATTTCTACTCACTTTTCAGAGAAACCGCTGCAAGGTTGGCCACTTCAGTCGGTACGCTTTCTATTGCGGTACAAAACAGAAAAGCGATGAAGGACGGTAGACTGTTCCTCTAAGTCGCGCTCTCATAAAATGCAATGGCATTCCCTTTTACCTATAATGGATTACGTGGGTCCTAGAAGGTGCCGTCAAAGACGTCGCGATAAGCTTGTGTGTGGACTTCAAGGGACGCCTCCACCCGTGTTTTGCGTTCTTGTGCCTTTACTGGCCTACCAAGCGGCTTCTAGGAGTAATTGTTTCTTTATATATATATATATATATATATATATATATATATATATATATATATATATATATATATATATATTGTGGGGAATATACTGCTACCAATGAAATAATTTCGAAGCGTGTCAGGAGTGACCACCCACGATACTTAGTATGGATTTTTTTTGTGTGTGTTTTCAGAAAGTGCTTCACCCAAAGAAAGGAGAGCCGCGCCTTCCAGCGTCTCTGGTTGAGCCCACCGCAGGCGATGTCGTCTGGCTTTTGGACACCGCGGCCGCTAGCCTGCTGCCCAAATGATTCCTCTTCGTGGCACCGTTGTCTTTCATTGCGCAACGCGTTGAAATTGTGCTTCAAGCTGAGACGTATAAGACCGACAATAAATCTTTTGCATAAACGAATTTGTTTTCTTGTTATATTCTTTTCTTGAAGGAAAGAGAAGGGTTTTCTGTCTTATCTGTCTCAGGGGCCAGATTGGGCACCAACAGTGGCGCAACACTAGCGCTTCCTTGCCAGAATAATGCAGGAGTATCGTAAAAGCAATACTTCCGAAATACTTTCAGAATGTTTGAAATGACATCGTACATCGCTTCTAAGTGAAGTTACCAGTTAATGTAGAAAGCAGTTAGATTAATCTACAATGCACGTGGGCGTACTTCAGTCACTACCCCCTTATCTCAAAGTGGCTTGCCTTCTATAACCGGTAGAAATCGTGTATGTCATTTACTATTCTCTTTTACAACTAATAAACGGTCATTGCAACGACACGTCTCACGTTCCCATTTACGCAACAGGTTACGCTACCAGACAGTTACTCGCTATTTGTGTAACTCCATTTACTACTGCTGTCAACTGCTTCAAATATATATATATATATATATTTTTAATCCTACAACCGCTGAGGAATGGAATATGCTGCCCGACAAAGTTGTGACGGAGGATTCGTTATCGCATTTCGAAACATATCTTTAGTGAAAATCATTTTGCTTTGGCTGAGACTGCTTGCGTTATTACTGTCTGTGTGATTTGAAAATCGCTGGAATGTTTCTTGCCTTATTGTTTTGTTTTTCGAGAGCTCATATGAGTAAAGAAACTTTTGAGGGCAGTTTCCTCCCTTCTTTGTTTACTCTGTTTTACGTACTTATAATTGTACCAGGCAGGCTGCTACTATCTTGTAAGTTCGAATGGACCAGCTGTCACTACTAAACTTATCCTGTGCGCATTGTTAAATGCATGGCATGGTCGATGACAGTGCTATCGCTGTTAAATCACAGCCACAATTCGCCTTTCGGGCGAAACTATGACTTTTTATGGCAACAAGACCATGGCAACGTTACTCATTAGTTGGTCCTGCGGCGCATTTCATCTTGAAAGGGGTCAGACGGTTGTAGTATTCTGTAACAGCTCTCTGAATTAATCTGTCCGCTTATATTCGAAGAAGTTCGCGAACTATGTGGCGACTAAAAACGCGGATAGGACGGGTGGTAAATTTCCAACTTGTTTTATTCAGGATGAAAAAAAAAACGCTTTGCTAAGGTTTAAGATACAGGCTCCCGTCATGATGTTAAAATAGACCTTTTTCAAGCACACGAGCGCCACCAACGGGCGCGCAAGCGCTCATGGGAAATGTGTGTGCGCCGCAGCAGCCGCCGCGACGAGCGCGCGGGCTTCGCGCTGTAGCTTTCCGCTTGCGCCGTGCCAGGACTTCTTAGACACAGCGAATTTGGCAAGGTGCAACATGTTACTGCGCAATTCAATCACGAACTTCAGTGTTTAGCTGCGACGGCCTCTCGACGATTTCCATCTGTCCCACTGTTGGACCAGTTGAGCGGCTCAGAAGCGTCACCTTTTTTTTTTTTTGCGCCAGTGCGCCTTACGGCATAAATGAAAAAAAAAAAAACAACAAAAACAATGAAACTCGGTTGCCTAAGTGCAGGAGTGGTCTATGATTCGCGGATGCATCTGGAATCAACGTCCATCGACACCGTCGGCGAGTACAGTGTGAGGTTCTGATAGTGCGAGCGACGCATCCATTGCGTCGCTCGCACCATTTATATAACGAACGGCAAGTGCCTACTAGCCTTCGTTGGTGCTATAACTGCTGGTTGGAATAATACTTAGAGCGAAAAATAAAGGAGCAGTACGAGGAAGGAAATGCACAAACCAGCGCTCACACACAACTGAAAGTTTATTGCACGCGTGAAAAAAAAACATATATACAAAAATGGGAGTGCGTCGCGCGTGTCATAAAGAGGCACGAAAAGTCAAACAACCAAGGCGCGTGCTTACAGTCGATTAATAAAGTTGAATTCCTTGTCTTGTAACGACTGAGAAGGTTGACTGACACAAAGTGTGGCGTTATTTGTGACATGATATGCCTCCAAAATTTCTCGCGTTGTCTGATTAGGTTGATGGTACAAAATTACTGTGCCTTCGAAGATGGGATTACATTTCATGACTGGCATAGCGATGCGAGATGAGACGGCTCCATTAAATGAATTTCGATGCTCGCTGAGGTGCGTATCAATACATCAACCAATCTGGCCGATGTACATGGGGACACAAGAAAGAAAAATTTGCGGTTAACTCCTACACAATTTACAAAACAATTGGCATGCCTCTGACCGCATTTTTCTTTGCCCACCACAGACCCCTGAGACCTTAATGCGACTAAGCTTACTTGGGGCGGCTAACACAAACTTCACCCCACATCGCTTCCCTACGTTCTTCAGGCCAGGCGACTTCTTATAGATATGTGGAATAACTGCAACATTTCTCGTTTCTTCATGATTTACGGATGGAGGACGTTCGTATTAATCTTTCTTTGCCACGCGAACAGATTTTCGCAAACCGATACAACGATACGCGGGATATTCCGCCTCTTTGATCACTTTGCAGCTGGAAACTACCGCTCGTGTTATGTGCGCAAGTTTTTTTTTCCAATGCCGTGCGCACGGAGAAAGAAGTATTTGAGGAGGAGAATCTCTCGGCCGCGGCAGCGCGCGAGGGTGGCGCGATAGCGTCACGGCGGAATGCGCTTACGCCGAAGCACGACAGATGACGACATACGTGCATGAAAGCGCGCCTCCTCTCTTTTCTCCCTCCTCTGCCCTCTCCGAGGCTGACGCCGCGTCGGCATTGGCCAACTGCAGTCACGTGGGACCGCTCGGAGCGTTCGTTTGTTTACAGTCGCTCGCGGCTGCCATCTTCGCTCTCGAAGCGCGGGTTCGCTGGTTCTCAGCGCATGTGTTTTATGGATACGCGCTTTCCATTCCGCGTGCGTTGTGCTCCGAGATACCTTGCACACAAGACCGACGTCACGGTTGGTTGCCATGGGCTTCTGCTGCGCTTTCGGATGCCGAAACAAATCAAGTGAAGGCAAAAAGCTGTTTATGATACCGTCCGGGAAGCGCAACGAGTTGCGAAGGAAGGCTTGGTTACACCGAATCGGAAGATAGAACTTTCGGCCGACGTTTTCGACGCGACTATGCGATGTAAGTTGCTATCCTCTCACTATAAGTACTCGTCGAGGTTCGCGCAAATCGCTGCGTGCTATAACGCCGCAGACACGTCTCAGTTATTTGGGCAGTACGTCGCTTTTCCTCACACGTTTTATTGCTGCTTCTGCGGGGTCTGTACTAAGTGTTTTTTTTTTTTTTCGAAAATGTGATTGCGAAACTTCAGAGATTCGGCGCAGTTCTTTTGAAGAAACACAGTTACCGTGTGAAAGCTCACATTAGGTGTGGTAATCTCTGTTTTTGTTGCGTGCTCGTTTTTTCTGTTTTTTTTCCCCGAAGCAAATAGCTTTCTCTGGCTCTTTGACGCCGACAGATCCGCCGGTGGACTTGCGATAAAAGGTAGGTAGGCAAAGCGTGCGTGTCCAACCGAGTCGCAGGGTGCATTCATCGTTTAGGAACCTCACGTACACGTGTTATTTAGCGCGAAGGTTTACGTGCGTTTCGTGTGGAGGTTTATATCCGCGAGTGGCTTTCCGCCGCGGTGGAGCAGAGGTTGCGGTGCTCGGCTACTGACCCGAAGGTCGCGGTCGACCTCGGCGGTCACATTTCGACAGAGGCGAATAGCTTGAAGCCAGTGTGCCGTGCGATTTCAGTGTTCGTTAAAGAACATCAGGTGGTCAAAATTTCCAGAGCCCTCCACTACGGCGTCTCTCATAATCATATCGTGGTAGTGGGACGTAAAACCCCAAATGATATTAATATCCGCGAGTGGAGCTCTCGCGAAGGAAACGTTTACGGTGGCAGGCTAGTTTATTCGTTCGCTTGCTCGTTCATTGAGCAGCGAGTATAGTTCGTATGTCAAGTACGTCTACGAGGCACACTTGCGCACTATGGTTGGTGCGTCTAATCTCTTAACGAATCAACCAACGCTGTCTAAATGTATCGACTGGAAATGATGTACGCCTTCTGGCGCATTCTTCTTTCAATGAAGCTCCGAGCTGCTGCTTGCACTGACAGTCATTTTCTAAATAAATAATAGTCGCCACTCTTAATACAGCCAACACCCATTGCCCATGTGTTTCTTCCACTCTAAAAACTGTCCGCACCTTTTGTGAAGTCTTCTTGCCCCTCACCAATAACCGTACTCTAGCTAGTTTGCGCTTCCTTTCTTGAAAACTCGGCGCTCGGCACTTTCCTATCAAGGATGCTTTTTATTAACACGCACGTTATTCGTGACCTGAAAGTAGGGCGCGCCCGGCGATAATGCAAGGAAAGGCGCGCGAGATTGATAGTTATTGTTTCGGGACAGAAATACGCCCCATAGCACGCCCTTTTTGTGAGGTTGCTAAACAGTTAACAGAAAATAGCGAGCGCAGAGATTTGGTGAAAAAGAAACAAACAAGTGAGCCAGATGCTGGATATTATTTTGTAGGAAAGAGACGCCTCAAATACGCCCTTTTGTATTGCAATGTACAGTGCTACATGATACAGCACGTATAGCGGCGTTAACTATATTTACCCAACCGATACTTCGGAACGGCTACCTCTAGTGCGTACTGGCAGCCTCAGTGCGTCATTGGTATGCGCGGCGAATTCGCCTCGCGAGGACGACGTGTACAACGTATAGGTTTTAGAAGGCTTCATGTAGAGCGGGACATTAACGTTCAACATCACACATGTCCTTTACAAACGTGTCCTAACATCTCCTAAACGACATAAAATTTAAAAAAAAAGATACAAAGATCTAGACGGCTAGTGCGAATGCTTAAAGCGCGCCGCCTGGCAAGCAAGCGCTCCCTTTGCGAAGCGTCGTCTGCTACGCAAGAGCAAGGTAGGTGGCGCCATGCTCGAAAAGAGAGTGCGAAGGAGAGGAGAACGAGGAGGAACGCGAGCGGAGGAGGAAAGTGTCGCTACTTTACGAAGTTTCAGGGACTTTAGTTGCCATCTTTTACATGCTCTTCTATGGACGCGACGCATAAAAATCGTGATAGCGCCTCGTAAAATTTCTAAGATTTCTGTCTGTAACATCAATCGGTAGATATGGCAGATATTTTAGCTGCAGTTCCTAATCGATACTGCCAGAATTATAGGCCGTACAGCGCTTGGAACGAACTGCTAGTAGTGGCCCCTGAGCAGACGACGTCTGCCGCCGCATGCACGCGATCCTCGCTCCTCTCTCGCATGTTGTGCGCGCGCATGCGCAGGTGGCCTTGGGACGGAAAGTTCCCTTCGCTTTTGCTGGTTTCTTTCTCTTTAGCGCTCTCAGTGGCTTCCGTGGCTTCCGCGCGTTGCGCCGGCGGCACCGAGTCCTCGATGTTTGCGCGCGCTTTTCACGCCGCGACAAAGGAGAGTGCTTTGCAGATTTCGACCAGTGCTTCTTCAGGATGGGGCGGAAATGTGTCGTGCCGAACTGCAGCAGTGGGTACGCGTCCTGCAAGGAGGTAATTACCTTCGAAGTTCCTAGTGACCCAGTGAGGTTGGAAGCGTGGGCTCGCGCCATACCAAGAAAAAACCGACAGCTGATGTTTGCGAGAAGCACTTCTCGGACAGTGACATAGACAGGCGGCGCTATTATGGCGAACTTGGTGGCGAAGTTCTCCTTGACAAACCGAAACGGCCAGTGTTGTTACGAGACGCCGTGCCTTCAATCTTTCCGCGCGCTGTTCCCGATACTTGTCTGCTGTTCTAAAAAAAAGACAATGTGAAATTTCAACCACCTGGGGTTTTGTAACGTGCACCTAAATGTAAGCACACGGGCATTTAGCATTTCGCCTCCATCTAAATGCGGCCGCCGCAACAACCTAAATCTGAATTGATGGCATATAGGGTAAGTCCCATCATTCGTTGAAATAAATATACCTAACTATGAGTTCACGTTATCAAAAATTATAGATTTCACGTTGTACAAAAAATATCACGGTGGTAATTTTCCTGCATGTGACGCCATTTCTCTCGTTAATTTACCGAAAAAACTTAGAGTGCGCTTGAGCTTTGCCTTTAAGAGTAGAACGCGATAGCGTAATCGGGCCCCGTGCACATCGCCTTCTCAGTTGCTAGCCTCACTGACACGGACGCCGGCACCGGTATTACTGCGAAACGGGCTCTTTAACGCTGTCGCGTTAAAATATGGAGCCGGCGAGGACGCACAAAAACACATCCATTCGGGCGTGAAGCGCGAACGGCGAATCGGTGACGAATAGCCTTGAACCGACGAGCTTCGTTGGAGAGCGCGGTGAGAGGGACGCGCGCATTTTTCCTTCTCCGCTAGCGGACTCTCACGACAGAGGGCGCGTGAGCGCTGTGCCCGATTTCGTGACTTTATTAGGGCGCCCGAGCAAGCGCACTTTCGCCTCCTCAAGAATTCTTGCTCCGTGGCCGTGCGTAATCATGACAATTCCTCGTTTAACAATATTCGAATGCGCCGACGCGAAATTAAACACCGATTTCGCTGAACGCGGGCTATACTGCCTGCAACCATGCTCCGCAGTGAAACTTAAAAGCATGTATCAAGAAACTGCAAATTATCAGAGCAAGGCGTGACTTGTCAATTAAAATCAAATAATCATCTATATAGCTGAACACTGTAATACCTCTCAAGTCAGCGCTAGTCCTCGTCGTTTCTTCGTCCTTGTGTATTACACGCGCTGTTCACGTCAATATGGAATACCAACTAGCCCGGTCACACACCTTACCTCTCTACAGTTTGGTTAAACCCGATCACGAGTCGCTATGGCATTAAATGCCATAGCGGCTTGTGAACAAGTAATCATTGAATAACATAGGAATTCGGTGTTCCAGCTCACATTGCTCACGATAGCACGTTGCTCCTTAATTGCTCCTTAACATATGGCAAATAAAAAACTATAACAAAAAGTTCCGTCACCGGGAGTCGAACTTACGACCTCTCAATCGCCAGCGCGAAACGACTCCGCCACAGACGGCATGTTACCTGCTATGCTAACGTCGAGCTATTTATGTACGCCATTTGCCGGTGGCGGTTCTCAGAGATCGGCGGTACAGCGTGTTTTCGTTATCACTAACGAGATGGCGCGAATGGCTCGAAGAGCGTAGAGTTACTGTATATGCTACCTTTAGCCAGCAGAGTTGCGCATCTGTTTTCCAAACGCCGCTAGCAACCATGCATTGCGGGGAAGCTGACGCTCGGGCTAATTTTTGTATTTCTCGACGCCGCCGCGGCAGCGAACTGAATTAACCCTTGTCATCAACAGCCAATGTTTATCGCCGGTCTTCGACACGCCTGACATGTTAATCGGCGACATCAGGGCTGGGCAAAGATACTTTGAAATTGTATCGCGATACGATACAAGATACCCAGATAAGAAGTATTTGAGATACAGATACAAGATACTTCCGGAATAATTGTATCCGATACGATACCTCCCAATTGTATCTTAAGATACTTCGATACATTTGCAAATTTGCTCTTATATATCGATATATGAACAAAACTCTTTACTCGGAATTTTCTTAACTGCGACCAACTTTGTTTATTTTGAGAAAATATCTCTTTGTGTCCCCAGATTTTTGCCTTACTTGCTCAAGATATATATAGCTTCGTTCCGAAACAGCTCACCTTAACATGAGAGCTCTTTATACGCTGCGCTGTCAATGGTTCTTGTTTGACAGTTTGTATATAATGGGTGCCGCTTCTCTACTTGCTGACCAGCCAGTGGGTTGCCATCTGAATACAAGAACGTCAATAGGAAGCCTCCGCACGATGGCGCAAATACCGCTGTGTAGTTCTACCTTGTCCGTAAGCGTATTACCGTTTTCGCAATACGGGGTCACCCGAAATGCAGCAACAACGCTGGTAGCGACATTTTTTGGTGACTACTCATGTTTACATTGATGGCTTAAAACTACAATGATTTTTAAATTCTACTTATCTGCTGGCCTAACGCGTTAATTTGTTAGCCACATATTCAACGTGCAATCTTTTGGAATTTCTTCTCCGAGAGAACTATCGTGCCGTCGAGAATTTTCTCAGGCATATTATAGTGGCAAAAAGCGTTGCAGGATACCACTACTATTCACACTATTGCCACTTATAGCTCCGACTATCGCGTGATTTACAACAGCGAAAAACGTTAGGGTGACCTAAAAAAAGAAAATCATTATATCTTAGTCAAATAGCAAGGCGGTTCCGTATCAATCACAGTGAATACGTTTACAGGTTGTTTCACGCAACTATAGAACCAAATATCTAAAAAAGTGGTTTACCGCGACTGAATGAAACCAAGGGAGTATGGTTTACTGTCATGTGGCACTCATTACAATATGTTTTATAGTTCGTTTAATTGGTTGGTTGACTGAGGTCAATTATGCAGCATTTTTAATATTCATTTATGACCAAGTGGGTGCCATCACGTCGTAGAGGGCATTCCGAAACAACCGGTCCAATTTTTGGTGGTGAAGTACATGCTGCCTGGTAATTTTTTCCCGATTTTAAAAGAAATCGCACGAAATATCAAATTAAACCACTTGACTGCGCCGCTCGTGCGCTACCGTACTGCAGCGTTCTCAAACGCGCTTCGGGCAAAACAACAGGCGCGCGAACTGTCAGCATATCGAGGATGACGGCGTTTCCTTGCCGTGTGCAGTCGTCAGAAATGTTGACGCACTGTGAAGCCGATGCATGAAGCCGCGGCCGGTCATTTCGCCATGGTCCACGCGCCGGTTGTTTCGTTCGAAGCGCGTTTGAGAGCGCTGCAGCACGGCAGCGTACGAGGGCAGTCACGTGGTCATATTTCGCGGGCTTTCTTTAGATGTGATGTGAACGGAGGACAGAAAAAATAGCACTCATGCTGGCAATCAAATTATCATCCAAATAACCGCTTGAATAATTGAGCAGGAAGAACAAAGATACAGTACGCCGAGATATTTTATGTTACGTAAGTGCTTGTTCTACAGAATCTAGCATCAGCGCCGGTGAAGCGACAGTTTTTAGAATATCATTTGCATATAAGTCAATCTCATCGTGTGTAAGTCAAACCTACATCCACGAGATCTTTTAAATCGCTGTCGTGTGAAAGCCGCGAGACGCAAAGAAACCCCACTATTGCATTCTTCAGACTTCGTAACGAAGCACCACGCAAGGGAAACTTCGATAACGACACTATAGGAGCATCACAATTTTCACGAAAGGTGCCGTACGCGTTGGAGTACGTAGAACAGCACAGGGTTTACGAGGCAGTGTCATGGCACCGACACAAGAAAAAAGAAAGAAAAAATAGCGAGAAAGCGAAGTTCGATTGCTCGTAGACGTTCGCGGCCTTGTTTTTGTCGAGATCGCGCGAGCTCCACCACGTGATTGTGCTCCACCAATGGGGACGCGCTGACCTCATCGCCTGCCCTCGCCGGAGAACTCTGGCAGATATAATAAAAAATGTCACTGTCGTTAGTTTTATTCAAGTGGCTCAGTAGCAGCAGTATCAGCTTGAGAAGCGTATTTCAGTCACCGTTAATTGTTTCGCTCAGTGTTGTTTCTATAGCAGTATCTTGTATCTTAAGATACACGATACATTATTGAATGTATCGGAAATACAGATACAGATACTCGTCTTGAGAGAGGTATCGCGATACAGATACAAGATACTCAAGGAGTATCTAAGATACATGTATCTTCGATACTGCCCAGCACTGGGCGACATGGTAGGCATGTCGCCTGCAAAAACGAAGTGCGACTTCACCGCATAGCTGTGGTTGCTAGCCGGACCTATGCGCAACTCTGCTACCTAAAGGTAGCATATACAGTAACTCTAGAAGAGCGCGCTTTAAAAGTCGTCCCCCACGCGGATTAGCGCGCGCCTCGACAGGGCGTGGTCGCTCGTGCGGGCGTTTATCTCGTGATCTCGGTGGTTTGTACGTCTTGCGCTCTGCCTGCAAGTTTCCGTTGGCAGCACGAAGGTCACCTCGCTCACTGCAGCGGCCGCTTTTGTGGAAGGAGCGCGCTGCTCACACAGAAATAAGTTACAACTGTGACAGTTCGCGCTCACCCTGTGTACGTACGTTCCGCGCGTCCTTTCTGCTTGAGCAGCGCATTGCAAGTTTCGAGCGGCTTGCCGTTCTTCGCGTAACATTACAATTTGATGCTGTAGCATTTATTCCTTTGCGCTTGGGGCGAAAGAATGCACAACAAACGCTCAACTACGTCTGTGCAGACACGTTTCACTTTCGTGTTATGCCGATTCCTATGACAGCGGGATCAGCCATGTTTTTTTTTTCTGCACAGTGATAAAAAAGTTGAAATTGTGGTTTTCTTGGGTACAGCGCGAAAGAAACAGTGTGCGAGTGTATAGCCTTCCCAAGCAACGCTTAGCGGCGCTGCTGCTCTTGACAGGCAGCGCCATCTCTGGCAGAAAAAGAGAAACTGGGGTGTTAGGACATGGCCTCCGAGATGGTTAGGAGCGCGCGTTTTCCCTTCTCTCCACCGCGTTGCCGCTCGCTTTGCACGTGAAGAGCTCTTGCGGTGCACTTGCGCCGCCTCACAATGTACCGCTTGCAGTGCGGCTTCAAAAGGATTTTCAAGCTTGACTGGCACTTCCGAAAAGCGAACTTGATAAAATGAGAAAGGCTCGTCAATCACGTTAACGGTGAAGAGCAGATGATCGACAACAACGACGCCCAACTCAAAGCGAAATGCATTTCCCAAGTCGCGATTACACCGTGTAGGACGTATACCTCGAGGTAAGTCTCATTCTGTCATGTTAAAGATGAATAATGGTCCACATGCACTCCGAAATGAAGCCGTACACGCTATCGATGTTCTGCGGCGTGGACAACGAATCATATGATTGTTGTTTTGATATGGCATGCTCACAGTAGCAGCCGTGTACTTTCGTGAACAAACGTTTGCGGCGTGCGAAAAAAAGATTATACGGCCATGGCACTGCTTCCTGAGAAGGTTAGAGTCAAGTCCTCCGTGCCGCTGGAGAATCACCCGCCGATTAAGACGCGAGGCAGCTAGCTGAGCTGTGAAGCAAGATGAACTGCTGGCCTCGTTTTTTCGGCTCTCGCGTCATGCTTGCAGTCTCTTTTTATGATATCGACTTGACAGGCGTATAAAACCTGCTGCGTGAACGCGGCTAGAAAATCGCACAAAGTCGGAAGGTGGTTACTTCAAGGTTGCAATTGCAAAGCATGTATTAAGTGCAGTTATATTTAGCGGCTTAAATATATATCACCCTAATAAAGTGACAAAAAAAATTGGGGGACCCTTAAGCTTCGCCTTTAAGAGTTGAACGCGATAGCGAAATCCGGCCCCTAGTGCGCACTTCAACCACTAAGTGCATACTTATTAATGTGTATTGTTGCACACACACACGCACGCACGCGCGCGCGCGCGCGAATTTTACAGGCTTTCGATCTAAAGCAAGAGTCGCATGGCCTCCAAGATATACGCCGTGCGCCGGCCCTCTCGGATGCCATGAAAAGTCGAGACATATTTCTCACAATGCCTCACAGATGGCAGCACATTATCTAGCGTTTGCTACGTTGGCTTGATATGTTTTCCTCTAGATGGACATAGTTGTCCATTTTTAGAGCTGTTTGAAAGTTCGTGTGTGTATTTAGCGGCGATGGCTGCACTATCCCGGCGTTTTTCGACGTAGTTTGATGGCCTCGCGAATGCGCCTACCGTATGGGCTCGTTTTCGTCGTGACACCTGCCGAACAAAATGCGTCGACACTCCTTTCACTACATGACATTTATGTAGTGTTTTTGTCCGAAGCAGCTGCAAGCAACATCGTGGCTTTGTGGTAAGACACCTGCTTGCCACGCGAACGGCCCGGGTTCGATCCTCATTGGGACCGAAGATTTTATCGTTTATTTTATTTGCTACTTTCTCGATTTTTCGCTCACGGATGATTTTCCGCTCACAACCAACGGTGCCGACGCCGACAGCAGAATTTCTGCGACACGAGCTCTCTAACGCTACCGCGTTAACAAAGCAAACCTGCAGAACGATGTCAAAGCTTGCCGCAAATGCACAGACGTCCGTTCCGGCGTGATGAAGCAGCCTTCCCGACGCGTGAAATGCAGGCGCCGAACTTCTGACAATGTGCCGAGTTCAGTTGAATTCAACCAACCGCGCAATGCTAACGGTATAACGCGAATGTGAACGTTCAACAACGACGGGTAGGTCTCACGAACACGGGGAATCAAAACACAAAGTTGCTTCACCTACAACCGTAACTGGACTTTAACAATACGAGAAGACAGCGAGTAATCATTAATGTAGTCGCTGCGTGCATGCGCCGCGTTACTTACCGATTCAGGTAGTCGGAACGAACGAAAGCGATGAACTCAGACAGCCAAAATAGAAGGCGAGACAGCGCTGTTAGCTATTCACGCTTGCCGCCTTTATTTCTCGTACGACACGCCCGTGAAACGATACAGTTTAACACGTGAATCGTGTGCCTTGGTGTTGTCTGCACTGTTGTGGCTGGCCGCTAAACCGCAATACTTCGGACCACGCTTGCGCTTCCGCGGGGTCGCTTCTGCCATCGCGGAAATGCGCAGCTTCGCACAGCAAGCCTCTCGGTTCAACGTACCCAGCTGACGGCCCCCCAGTTACCCGCACCGAGAGAAGAACGCGTGCGCACGTGCGCTATCGCTACCGTGAAAGGGGCTGAGTCGGCCGCGGAGAAGGTTCAGAGCTTTCCGACAGAGCCGCAGCGCGGCTGCCGCGGCGCTGTCGTCGCGCCGCAAACTTGAGCTTGGGTTCCCTATATGCGATCTTGCGCCAGTGAGTGGTGACGGACGTTAGTGGACGCGAGTAAGAACATGGGCAACTTTCTGTGAGTGGGATTAGATGTATCAACGTGAGTGAGTGCTGGTGAACGTCGATGTATATATACGTATCTGTGAACGTCAGTGAATGCGAAGCCTGAAAAATATAAGCGTGAGCGAGTATATAAATGAGGCCTTCACCCTCACTTCCAATCTATACCGCCACTGCTCTCTACGAACAGGATATATAGAATGACAATCGTCTGACTGACAAAAATAATGAAGTTGTGCCAATGTGTTGTTTGTATCTTCCTCGTCCATGTCGTTGGGTTTGTAAGAAGTGTCGGGTGCTCTTTAAAGGGACTCTTAAAAAAAAAGAAGGTTTTTCTCGTATTAATAAGTTACTCTTGCACAATACCAAAATCGCCACGCTTGCCGCGAGAAGACGCTTGGTAAGCGAGAAAACGCTCAGAAAGAAAATGCAGGTGGCCACGCCACTTTAAAGTTCCCGCACGAGTCGCCGTGACATCGTAGATTTTAACGGCGTCTGCTAGGGTCTACGTAGTTCTTAACCGGCAAAAATGAAGTACACTGTGTTGTGAGGGAGCCATAGAATTTCGCTGAGCCAGTGTGGCCAAAATACGAAATAGGCACGTTGAAGTCCGTGACGTCACCATTGGAGATTTCGGCGGGAAATTTTGAAGTGATACTTTTGACAATGATTTTCTCATCTATTAATAAACCTATGGTGGTGAAATTAACAAAACTAGGGTTTTCAGAGTGTAATTTACTGTTTCACTTTAGTGTCCCTTTCAGGAACTAAAACAAAATTCTTGACGATTGTTTTGGGAAGTGCTTGGTGTCTTCGTGTGGTAAGAATTATACCAGCACCACTATACTGGCTTCTTTTCACGGCTACACCAGCTTAATCTTTGCGCTTAGTTTCACGTTTAATATGCTTTTGCGCTTGTCGTCTGAGCGGTAAACGCGTCCGTCGGCAGGCAAATACCAACTAGATGGTAGACCAAGAAATTGTGCTGAGATTCTTCGCCAAAACATCTCATGCGTTCAACTTTGACTTGCTGAGCGAGGCTAAGCTGTAATGCCAAGCCATCCGTTAAGGGAGTCCGAGAAATGCGGGTGCCCCAATCTCCATAGGGTCTCCCGGCTCATGGCCGCGCATTTTTGCACCATCGCGGAGAAGACGGCCGAGTTGGAGCCCAGCGTAGCGGAAGACTGTCGGCGAGCGACGACTCAGCAGGACGCAGCAGCAGGTGCAGGCTCGCGCACGGCCACTGCTGACGTCACACAAAGAGGAGGGCCAGCAAACAAGACCGGCGGGCCTAGCGGCGCGGGACAAAAGGCTGTGCCGCCGCATCCAAGCGTCGCTCTTTCGGGCACGAGCGCGCCCCGACAAAAGGCTCGGCTGCTGACGCCTTTTCGCGCGGCGCTGGGGCGCCTGCCTCACTGCCGGCTCGGTTGAACGCGCTCACGATACTTGCGGGAAGCAAAGCGAGCCGTCCTGACTCGAGTGAATCTGGCTGCTGTCGCTGCACGCGCCGGGCGCTCAGCCGAGAGGCAGTGAAACACAAGTCCCTGTCTACGAACAGCACATGACTTGTGCTATTGGCGCCAATTCCGTCTGCTGTGCGAGCGAGAGCGCGCGCGCACACAAACACGCTTGTTCTGTGCAGTTCGTTTTCTGTATTCCTCGCAGTACATGGTAGCTTCCAGTGCACCACTGCCTTCTATGGGCGCCTATGCTCTAGATGTTTTATCTGTTCTCGTTCTTCCATAGACATCGCAGTGCTGTCACCGTGAAAAAGCAGGTCTTCCGCTCCAGGTCCCTCAAGTATGACAACAAAGTATGATTTTATACTCGTTACTTTCTTTTTCTTCTCCCGCATAAGCTGTGATTTAGTGCAGTCGGTGCCCGTCGTTCGCATTTAGCATTTTCATTCTTTGAAGGAAAATGTATACGCTACAGGATTTGGAGCAATGTCTTTTCCGATGTAATTCCTTTTCGCGATTTTCGCCTTAAGTCAGTGGTCGGATTGACGCTTCGCCCGCCTCGTTATCAATGGCGTCAGTCACCCGTGAACGCTGGACAATAAAAACTTGCATATGTACTATAACCGAGCGGAAGACATTGCTGCACTATAGTATGTTGTATGTAGGGCTTTCTAGCGACGCCTTCTGTTCGAGTGGCATCGGAAAGTGAGTCGCTTAAAATGGTGGTCTTGTTCTACATAGGTCTGAGTCCTCGCTACATTCCTTTCAATGAAGTGAATACACGCTTTGACCACATTCATAAAGTAAAAGAACTGCGGAGTAGGACTGATATTCATAGTATAAAGATGTTTATTGGCAGGCACTCGGCGAAGATGAACGACAGCGACAGTCAAGGCGGGGCCGACTCTGCACGAGCTGCCTTCTCTCCGAAGAGGGCAACCCAGTAGAAGGGGCTAGAGAGGACGACCCACTTCAGAGTTCCAAAGCTTCGCTACAATAGGATGTATTTCTTCCCGAAGACTATCCGCGATTGGTACAGATTACCGCTGCATGTCGTTTGTATATAGTTAAAACTCGATTTAACGAAGTGATGACTACGGGGAAGTGACGACCAAATCGGGAAGTTCCTAAAATCGAGGAAGGGATTTTTCGGTCCTTCCATATCTAAAATTGTCAAGCAGCGACACCCAAAAGCTACCACGGCATTGTTTTTGCCGCCAACGCATGCTTGTGCACGCGAAAAACCCGCGATGGCAGCCCGAGGGCGGCTCGCACATAGAGCCTTCCACGTCGCCTGGGCACGGAGCTTCTATCATATACCCGGACTAGGCAGACCAGGTAGGCGGTCACGTGAAGTTATGACAGGCTACCGATATGCAAAGACGCGACGAACGAATGTAGTGATTGTGCGATCAGGCCGAGCGGAAAAGTTCCGAGGATAAGATCATTGCTAGCTGTCGCATAAACAATGAAATAACGAAAGCAAGCGCCGCCGCGCCTAGCGCCATTGGGTACGTAAGAGCGCTACCGACTGCCGGGTCCGTTGTACCACGCACAGGCTCCGCGCGCAACCTCGTCAAAATAAAGCTAGGCTTGTGAGTGGGGCACCAAGATCATTTAAAAGGGCCCTGCGTACACTTTCAGTATTCATCGAATGGCTTCATTCAAGGAGTTTATTGCTTCACGAATCTATTGCCGCAAAAATTTTTAGATTCCGTCAAGTACGAGCGGAGTTACATGAATTTGTCGCACGCTTTAAGCGCTTTCTCTCTCCTTTCGTACCAGCGAACGCGCTGAAAGCTACTCGCGCGCGGGTGGGGGGCGTGATGAGAAGGGGGCAAGAAGCTAGCTACGTCCGTTCGTCAGCGCGCGTCATGACCTTGAACACTTTATTTTTTTTTTCTTCAAACGCGCAGCTTACTTTCAGTGAGATCGCGAGCGAGAGCGTGGGGACGTCGCGGCGGCCGCGGTAATTATGCAGCTCACGATGCTCAAATCAGCCAATGGCCGTTGACTTTGTGTTTATGGCGCGGTTATTTGGGTTTATGGTATCATTGTCGAGAGGAGAGCGAGTGATTTCTAGCTGATTTTGAGAATTGATTGGCAACTACAGGCCGCGTGCTGCGCTATAATGTTTAGCTCACATGTTCTCTGGAGCCTCGACTTACCGATAGGCAGCGTTTTCTGACCATGCTCAAAAAGTGTTGCAGGGCCCCTTTAACACGATAGCGTTGGAGTGGACGCTCGAAAAAAAAAAAAAACAGTTTGTGGCTAAATTAGAAGCAAATCACCGCTTTTTAACTCAGTCATTTCAGGAAAAACTTCATCAAACGGGGTTAGGGGGCCAAGTTAGTTCGCGAATTCGGGTTGATGACAACTGTGAGCCCTATGGGTACCTGCTGGATAATGGAAATTTCTTCGTTAGATCGGGAACTTCGTAAAATCGGGCTTCGTTATATCGAGTATTAACTATATACACGAATATAACGGGTGTTTCACGTAACTAGAATCAAATATTAAAAAAAAAATGTGGTTGACCTCAACTGAATGAAACCAACGGCATATATGGTTTGCCGTCATGTGGCGCTCGTTAGGGTATTTTTTTTACTCTCCGACGAGGGCATAATGATCTCCAAAGAGAGATCGTGTGTCTCGTTAAAGGGACTGTCTACCGTCCTTCATCGCTTTTCTGTTTTGTACCGCATTCGAAAGCATACCGTCTGAAGTGTCCAACCTTGCAGCGGTTTCTCTGGAAAGTGAGTAGAAAATTTTAAAACAGAATTTTTCGATCTGCGCTCGGTCTTCTTCCATTGGTGTGAATACGCCCCACAACACTGGTTGGTGGACGCGATGACGATTGTAGTGCCGGTAAAACTTAAAACCGAAAGCACATGTCATTTCTGTAGGATTTCTTTTTTTTCTCTGAACACTAATGCAGTGAATGTAACAGTCGTTTTAAGTGCACCATCGGTTTAATGAAGCCTTATTATACGATTACAGAACACTCGTTTTGCTATGATTGCAGTCTATGCGTTTATTTTAGCACTGCTGCCGCAATCTTCCCACAGACGTTTCTGTAACGGTCTTGCAGACAAACGATGTAACGAAACTCCTGTACTGATGTAGCGATTATAAATGCATGCCTTCACAGCGCAGCACGCGCGAGACATCCTAACGACAGTGCAGCGTAACGGTACAACCAGCGCGGGGTGTTGAAGCAGACGAACTCGAAAGCGGCGGCGTCGGCAGCGCCGCCAGGCGTCTTTTTGGGCGCGTGAGATGAAAAAATACAGCAAAAATTACTTTTTTGACGCAATCGAAAGCTGTTTCAAAGAAGCGGAAAATACACTCTCAAGTTCTACATGTTTGTTTTTAAGCAAAATAAGTCCACCTGCGTGGATAGTCTGTCACACCTATAGATTGCGGAATTGCGACCACTTTGCTGTGGGTGACGCTAGCGGTCATTCTTTCACAGTTTTCAAATCAGATTAAAATCTATAATTCTTTTTTTATGGGACGAAAGCGCGCTCGTTGCCGCCGATGTGACGAACGATCTTCTCAATTTCACCACAATCAAAAAAATTTTTCCGAGCGGTAGACAGTCCCTTTAAAGATGGTCATAAACGTGGCAAGTCAGGACTTACAAAAAAGACTCAAATGGCTCCTTTTTTTTCGTGTGATGGTATATCACGCACGCCACACACAGGGTGTTTCAGCTAAAAAGCACCAAGTATTAAAAATATTAAACATAGGTGCTACGCGTCTCCAATTAGCGCAGTATTAATTGTTCTGAGCCATATAGAGCACGTCAGAATATTTTTTGCAGTCCGCCAAGCTCGGTAATTAACAAAGATTGCTTAATGAACTTTTTAAATAGTAACTCTAGAGAAAACGTTTCAATAGAAAAGTTGTAGTACTTGTTCAGTAACATCGAATTCTTTAATCTGTGCTAAGATAACTCCCCCGCTTAATTTTTTTTCCGGCCTTTCTTTAAAGCGCGCGAATTTAAGAAATACCACGTGGACTGTCGCTAACCGCGCGGCGCTTTTAGTGCCCTCAAATGTAAGTAACGAGTTATCAAAGGCTGCTTTGCGCACGCAGAATCGATGGAACAAGTTATCGGTGACTGCGATGGACGTTAAGCGACAAACTGAGCATACCGTTTCAACAACAACAACAACAAAATTCTTCAACGAAAAAGGCGGCAGCCACGGAGCAATGTCACATGAGACCGTAGGCAGCATTTGATTCGGCGTAGGCGTTCTGCTTTTCGCACAATGAAGAAACGCATTGGAAGGGGTGAGGGTGACAGCCTGATGAAGGACCGAGATAAAAGATTCACTCACACGCGGCGGCCGCACTTTCGTAGATCTTTTTTTGTGTTTAGACGGTATGCCCCTACCATCATTTAGCGTCCATCGCAGTCACCGGTAGCCTGCTCAATCGACCTTCGTGCGTGGAGCAGCCTTTGATAATTCGTTCAACTTACATTTGAGGGCATTAAAAGCGCCGCGCTTAGGCGGCAGTCACGTGGTATTTTTTTTAAAATTCGCGCGCTTTAAAGAAAGGCCGGAAAAAATTTAAGCAGGGGAGTTATCTTAGCATAGATTAAGAAATTCGATGTTTCTGAACAAGCGCTGCAACTTTTGTATTGAAACGTTTTCTCTAGAGTTACTATTTAAAAAGTTCATTAAGCAATCTTTGTTACTTACCGAGCTGGCGGACTAGATAAAAATGTTCTGACGTGCTCTATATGGCTCTGAACAATACTGCGCTAATTGGAGACGCGTAGCACTTATGTCTAATATTTTTAGTACTTGGTGCTTTTTAGCTGAAACACCCTGTAAAGTGGGGGAGTCCAGAATAAATGTGACCACCTCCATAACTTGCGCCCAAGTCTAACTGCGTGGTTGCGTTTGATGTTACTCTTATTGATATGCGGCTGCCATGGCTCGTTCTCGCGAACTCGTGCGTAGCAGCGCAATGTCATAGCCACCATAGGGAGATGGATGGACGAGGTGTCGCAAGGTGAACGCGCTTCTGAGATGATCGTGACGGCTGTACTAATTTCCGCGCAGCTGAGCATAGGCGGTCCTCCTCCGGCCGTACAGAAGATCTGCGGCGTGTACCAAGGCTGCGCTAACCGAGATGACTCGTAGCTTCGTGTTCGTTGTCTATAGCTAGCGCGCGGAGCGGTCGCGTTGCCTCAATTTTTTGGAGACGCGTATAAGCGAAAGGCAACGCGAAGTGTTTGTTCACCTTTGCCTGCATGCGTTCACATCAAGCCAGTGTTTAGACAGCGAGTGTTCGCGGTCTTCGAGTGAAATCTGTGTACGTTTTTCTCTATGCGCGTCACACCATTCTTGTTAATTTAATTAGCGCAGGAAAGGCTGCCCCTGTGTTTCATCAAACTAAAATTCCTCCGTGACGAGGAAGTAATGAACTTAGAATGGAGGCGTGTCGTGGCGGTAAGTCATCTCACTTGCAACAAGTCAGCAAATCATCTCACTCAAAGTCATCTCAAAGCAGCAAGTCATCTCACTTGCACCAACGAATCGCCTTACCTGCGCGTGTAATGTTTGGTGTTTATCAGTGGTTGAATTCACGAAACTCGATCTTAAGAGCAAATATTCGCGTAAGTGAAACTTTGCACCGTAAGTGCATTCACGAAGCGAAAGCCAAACAACGTTAGACTGCTCACGTCGGCCTTGGCGATGAAGCGTGCTTCGACTGCTCAGCGATATGTCGGAGATGGCGATGCAGTTGCTGTACTTTTAGCGTAACTGGAAAAACGCGCGTAAGTGGATTCACGAATAAAAAATGTTCGCAAAAGCAACGAGCACATGGCGACTACGCAACATAAAACGGCGGCGTAGTTTCGTTGCCGTGACTAAGCATTATCTCAGGATTATGAATGACACGACAGCAAATGTATGGACATGAAGGACTGCAACAAAGTGCGCATGCATTTTTATTATCTATTTATTTATTTATTTGTCCATACTGTTAGCATACATGCCAAAGAAGGAATTGCTCAATCGGGCACAAGTTCATTATTTTCAAAAATCAATACAAACGGGGAAGAAAATCTCACAAATGAAACAAAGAAAGTGAAATAATAAATGCAAACAAAATCCTAACATTCAATACACCCATTACAGAACAACACTGGTGAGCAAGTGAGTTCATTTGCACAGTTCAGTTCAGCATTTAAAGCAGAATTAAGTAGAAAACAACATTTCATTCAACAATGCATCCTCGAAAGCTTTAACATTGTTACATAACACAACGTCATTCCGTAATGTGCTCCACGTGTCAACAGCGCATACAATAAACGAACTTTTAAATGATTTTGTGTTATACTTCAAAGGTTTTATGTGCTTACTGTGCTTTGTCCGCGAATGTGACGTATTTAGAATGAAAACGTTTGCTATCTTTGTTTTGTGAATGCCATAATATACCTGAAAAAAGAATTTCATGCTGTGATGTTCATTCTTTCGTGCACTGGAAGAATAGCACCTTTTGTTCTTAGACTTGTTACTGACTGCGTTCTATGGTAGGAATTAAAATCAATCTAAAGCTCTATTTTGAACCAGTTCACATTTAGTGAGTTATTTGCGTGTATGCTTCCATATTGGGCATGCGTATTCCAGCAACGAAAGTACCGTGGTTTTATAAGCTAAAGGTTTACTTCAGAGTTGCGTCAGCAAGCCTCAGACGAAGCATCCAAAGCTTTTTTTGTGACTTATCATATATGTAGTCTATATGGTGGTTCCAATTTAAGCTATCTGTGATGTAAACAACCAGGTATTTACATTCTGACACTCGGCAGAGCGGTTCGTCATGTATGACGTAACGAAATAAGAGAGGGTTGGTTTTTCGTGTAATCGGCATGAAAACGGTTTTGCTAGGGTTCAATTCTGTTTGCCATTTATAGCACCAACAGCCTACCATGCCCATGTGTTCATTAAGATTTTCTTGGTCGTCGTTAGATTCTACCTTTGAGTAAATGACGGTGTCATTCGCATAATGCTTAATAAAAACATCGGGTGAGAAGCCGCTGTTCATATCATTAACATAAAGTGAGAAAAGTAGTGACCAGCCCTGTGGAACCCCTGACCCTACCGCCAGTCTCGTACTAATGGTGCCTTTAACGCAAACCACCTGTTCTCAGTTTGTCAAATAAGTTGTAATCCAACTTAAGAGCTCATAGTTCTGCAAAATTGCGCTAACTTTATGTAGCGATTTCGGATGCGGTATTTTGTCGAACGCTTTTCTGAAGTCGAGAAAAATAATGTCAACTTGTCCTCTATCGTTTAAAATTTGGCTAATGAAATGTGTTACCTCGGTGAGAATTGTCACGGTCAAGAAACCTCGCCTGAAGCCATGTCGTTGCTTTCCCATTAGTTTGTGCTCTTCGAGAAATTCTGTTAAGTGCTTAGTAAGTACATGCTCCAGTGTTCTACACCATGTGCCATGTGCATGTCAAAGACACGGGCCTGTAGTTGTTTACGCTGTTTTTAGCGCCTCCTTTATAAACCGGTATGACCTTAGCACATTTCCAATCGTTAGGAACCTCTCCGTCATGCAAAGATTTGCTAAATATGTCAGTCAGATAATAGGGGCACCATTCAGAGTACCTTTTTAAAAGGTACTCTAAGTGGTGCTCCTGCGTATACTGCTATGTGTTTCCTGTCGTGTCATGCTAAAGTCTTAACGATGCGTTAACTAGCCCAGGAGCGCGTTTTATTCAGTCTTGTCTCCTGCACGTCCATGTCGGTGTGTCTGTTGATCATAGGCGTATCTACCGGGGAGGCAAGGGGGCGCTAGCGCCCCCCCCCCCCCCACTGAGAAATGCCCCCCCCCACTTTCGACAGTGGTTATTGTCGGCTGGAGACTGGGAAACTAACAAGTCAGGCAAAGTTTTACTTGAACGCAGCAATAACGTAATTTTGTAGTAAAATTTGACCTACGACTCTGCGGTGACGACTGTCCTCCGTGTGTCATGACTACGCACTGTAGACTACCTGCGCTGCGGGCTGCCTATTCCAGGCGTATGCCTCTTGCGCTAGAGCATTGCAGAGGAGGCTATCGCTCAGCAGGGGCTCTATAACATTACAGCAATCTGTCATGATTTCAGTCTGTCCTGCCTGAAATTTAAGTAATCCGCGACGCAAATATAGGCGGGAATTAGTAAACATTTTATAGCCCGATCAAACGCTCTCCTTCTTCAGGAAATGCAGTTTCTTTGAAAACGAACAGCATCGCGACTGCTCTATATTCAAGCTGCTGTTGAGTTGATGAGTGTGCAGAAGTGTCCAGTATTTTAGTTGTGCCTAGCCAGGACAGCTAAAATAGATTCCCACTTTAGTCTCCGATTAGCCTGCTTCACTCGCCTTATCATATGGTAGCCTGCGGCTTGTAACAAGGTGGACTCGAGTACATTGAGAAGCCCAGCTTTCAAGTTTGCCCCGTTACTTGACCTACTTCACCAGGGAGGTGATCAACGTCCATGGTTTTCTGGACTAAGAAGGCTGCCTACCTGCAAAGGATTGTGTCTGTTACTAATAATGTTTATTTCTCTCTCTACCTCTTTGTCAGCAGCCGGTGCCAATGTGGTTGGCGGGTAGCCTTCTTAAATTGCGTTCTGAAAGAGACACTGTCTGGCTATTCCAAAAAGCATGAGTTATTGTTCAGCAGCACAGTAATGTGCTGCTTATTGTGTACACTTCATTTTAACGCCGGGAGTTTTCGCAGGCTTGTGACGTTGCGTAACGATTGGAGGCAATTTTAAGGCACATTGAAAAATTTTGACGAATAGCGAAGAACCATTGTCAAACAATACTCCGTATTGAAAATAGTTCATTATTATTATTTTTTACGCAGTGATGCGTACGTGGTAATTACGCGGTGGATCACTTACGCGTCATTTGTTGCGTCGTTTTACGAGCAGGTGCTGTGAGCATGACCCAGAAAATATCTACCAATCATTAACAGCTAACGACATATACCGAAGGGAAGAATGCGGGGTAGTTTAACGTTAAAATCGGCCACATTTTTTCCAGGAACATTTCAGCTTACACAATTTACGAATCCGCGATGCGCAGCGCCTATAGGGGCGCCACTAAAAGCCGCGTAGCGGCGGCCGTTGGAACCGCTGGTGGGTCGCGTAGCAGACGTACGCCTCATTTGAGCACGTGCGATTTGCCGTTTGTGCGCGCATGCGATGTGCCGCTTGTGCGTGTCCCACATAATTACTTTTGCTGCGATAGTGTTCGCAAAGGAGCCGCACTTTATAATAGTGGACATCAGGACAATGACACATTCTCTGGCATTGCGCTTCGCGCCATTCGTTTTTCAAGAGAGCCTAGGCATCGCGCCTTATCAGTAATAACAACCTCACATGCATTGTAGCGTCTACAATGCAGGCGAGGCGACCAAATGTAAACGTAGTAGCGTTCGCTCAAGACGTAGCGACATAAATGAAGAAATAAAAACACGGTAATCGCTCTAACACTGCCGTAAACAAAGCGCGATTGCTTACTTTCTGCGTCGTACAGCCGCAATCTAGCGCCGCCGTCGCTCTCGCTCATGAAATAGCACCGGAAACCTGCAGAAGTGCGTTCCTGGCGATTTTTTGTGTGTGTTTGAGCAGCCGACAGCGCAGCAGTTATTTTTCGACATCGCTGAAGCCCGACAGAGTCGTTAAATTCACGATGAAAATGCATCCATCCGTGCACTCGCGTACACGCTCGCGGCAACAATGCCGCCCGGACCCACCAACGCTTCCGAGCCGTGGCGGCAGATGGCGTCGTCGGCGCTTTGCGCATCGCCTATAGGCTATTTACTAGGAGGAACCGAAGGGGAGCAGTAAAGGGCCACTTCACCGCTTTTCCGTCCACACCCCACCCAAGCTGGGAAAAGTAGGAGGGCAAGGAACGACACCTAGTATATAAATTTGTAGTCATTTATACTGTTATAATTACAGTAAAACCTCGCTGATACCAATCTCGCGGGGTCGCCAAAAATATTCGTATCATCCCAAATTCGTATCACCAGAAAACATGCAAAATACTCTGCTACAAAAGAAAGCTGGCATCCGTTTTCATTTATTGTTTCTCAGGGCCGCAACAACGTCATGAAGCGCTCTGAAGAAATTCCAGTAAAGTTTGAAGATGTGAATGATCATACTCGTACTCGTAAACATACGTTGCTTGCGCGCGTGATGAACCGGGTGTGATGTGACCCGTGACAGCTAGTAGCCCCTTCCTAATTTGAATATGCTTTTGCGCATGACAACAGAGTATTGCGACGAAAGTGACTTAAGGAGCGCTTTGCCCGCGATATATGAATGCCAGAAAATGTTCAACCGCTGTCCTTTGTTTTGAGTCTTTTGTTATCGCGTTGGTGTTGGGGATGTTTTTCGGGATATTTAAGGCCGTGCCCGCACAATCGGGAGGTTTGCTCAAAAATCTGGAGTCTCCGGTGCAAATTGGAGAGTTGGCAGGTGTGTGCGCCCTCGACAGCCGTGCATGTTGACGTTGCGAGGCCTAGCTCCTTTGCCAAGACTGTCCTCCTTCGGTCCTCGTCCACCTTTAACGGAATGTCTGATTGCGAGGACATGGCTTGCATCGGCGTGGCAGGCATGTGCAAACACAGTACAACGACTCTTCCTCGAGCACAGCAGCACTCATCAGCGCGTAAAAAAAAAGAAGAAAAACGCGACGCCAACGTCATCTGTAATCTGTACACAAAGGCACACAAACGCGCATTAAGGCTTTCAAGATTCCTGCGCACAATCTCAGAGGCTACGATGCGCCGCTGATGGCCAAACTGACGGCGCTGCCCGCGCTTGGGTTCCTGCGGCCGCGCGTTTGGCACGTCTTCCGCGACAGTGCGGGCAGCACCTGTTCGTACCTGCACAGTAGCGTGCGTGCGTATCAAACGTCGCGGGGTGAAAATCGGTTCGTAACAACCGTACTCAATTACATTGCAAGCTAAAGGGCCTTGGCCGAAACCACAGAGAAATTCGTATCACCCCGAAATTCGTACGAGCGATGATCATGTCACCGGGGTTCTACTGTATACACCACCAGCTCAATGTGGTTTGCTTAAGTATTAATCGACTGAACTTAGTCTTCTTCTTAAGACTTTATATTGGAGGGCTCTGACAGTAAAGAAACTGGCACTCGGCGTATCCTGAAGACTTTGCGAAGTACCTTGCTTTGTCAGCCACATGTTTTGTTTACTAAGTAAGAACTTAAGGTACTAGAGTCATAGCAGGTTCTTCATACTCATCGTATCTACAACGCCAAACTAAGACTAGAAAGTTTGCTGATGGAATGCTCAGATGATCCGCTTAAATTTGGGTGTACGTTTTAAACTTCACGGTAATATCTCCAAAATGTTATTAAACACTGCTGTGTTGTCGCGGTATAGGGCGGCCCAGCCTGCACAATCTGTTTGTGCAGATTCTTCCCTGATTTAAACCAAACAGTTTTGCAAAGCAAGTCATGTGATCAGCTCTATGAATATAAAAAATCGCCTCAAGTCACAGATATATATATATATATATATATATATATATATATATATATATATATATATAAACAGCGGACGCCAGCCCCCCCCCCCCCCCACTCGCGAACGAGTTGGTACGCCACTGCTGATGATAGCCGATGTTGCCTATATATGCTTTCTTTATGTCGGCGCGCCTTGAGTTTCCTGCTTCAATTTCTTTTTTTAACGCCATATAGAATACTGTCGCTCGCATTCATACAGTAAGCTTAGTGCTGCTGACATGAATTGAGCGTATTCGCTATCGGAAGCGAAATATTAGGAATGCAATTGCGGTGGGATGAAAATATTGTCACGTGGTCGTGACGTCGACGAAGGCAGCAGTGAACACGTCCGAGATGAAACTCTTTATTTGGCCGGACTTGTGGCCGAGAAACTAAAAGTCAAACTACAGCAATACACTGATAGCGGCGGACAGAACGTCGACCGTCGATCAACTGACAAGCGGTCACGCGCGTCGGCTTTTATACAGGCGCTATCGAACTTTCCAGCAATATCGCTGGTGGCAGCGTAATCTCTAGACAAAGCTGGAACATTCGATCGCGTGCGGGGCGCAATCTTAACAAACCGATCTACTACAATCGCGACGCTTCTAGAACACTACTTCGCGGACAGCGTCGAGCGTTGATAACCGTCCCTGCCGGTCAAACCCGAATACATCAAAACAAGACAAGAAGTGGGCGTGGCATTGCCCCCCTCTGAAAAAGCATCGTCCCGATGCTTGTGAAAGAACATAGAAGAGAAAAAAACAAGTGCATACACAAATAAATTACAATAACAAAGGAAAAAAATAGAGTCCCCAGGCTCGCTAACGCGCAAAAAACTGCTTAAGGCGCACGACATGGACGACTTCAGGTCGCGCACGGCGCCGCTGAGAGTTCGTAATGCCGTCAGGGACAACCTCATAGTCGAGTGCGCCGAGGCGTCGAAGTACCCTGTACGGTCCGAAGTATCGTCGAAGGAGCTTCTCACTAAGTCCTGGTCGGCGTATTGGCGTCCATACCCATACACGGTCACCGGGTTGGTATTCCATGTGGCGTCGGCGAAGGTTGTAGCGGCGGCTGTCAGTCGTCTGCTGGTTCTTGATCCGTAAGCGGGCGAGCTGTCGTGCTTCTTCGGCGCGCTGTAGGTAGGTGGTCACATCGATGTTTTCCTCGTCCGTCACGTTTGGTAGCATGGCGTCGAGCGTCGTTGCCGGGCTCCGTCCGTAGACCAACTTGTATGGCGTCATCTGCGTCGTTTCCTGTACGGCCGTGTTTTACGCGAAGGTCACGTACGGAAGGATGGCGTCCCACGTCTTGTGTTCGACGTCGACGTACATGGCCAGCATGTCGGCGATGGTCTTATTTAGACGCTCGGTGAGGCCTTTGGTCTGTGGGTGGTACGCGGTGGTGCGGCGGTGGCTTCTGTGGCTGTATTCCAAGATCGCCTGAGTCAGGTCAGCCGTGAACGCCGTACCTCTGTCGGTGATGAGAACCTCTGGGGCGCCGTGTCGAAGGACGATGTTCTCAACGAAGAACTTGGCTACCTCAGCGGCACTGCCTTTGGGCAGGGCTTTTGTTTCGGTGTAGCGGGTGAGGTAGTCGGTAGCCACGACGATCCATTTATTTCCGCAAGTCGACGTTGGGAACGGCCCCAGGAGGTCCATCCCGATCTGCTGGAATGGTCGCCGAGGAGGCTCGATCGGCTGAAGGAAGCCTGCTGGTCTTGTGGGCGGTGTCTTCCGTCGCTGACAGTCTCGGCACGTCCTTACGTAGCGAGTGACGTCGGCGGTAAGGCGCGGCCAGTAGTACTTTTCTTGTACTCGTGCGAGCGTTCGGGAAAGTCCGAGGTGTCCAGCCGTTGGGTCGTCGTGCAGGGCATGCAAAATTTCTGGTCGCAGTCCCGAAGGTACAACGTTAAGGTAGCTGGCTCGGGCCGGAGTGAAGTTCTTCTTTACGAGGACGTTGTTTTTCAAGGAAAATGATGCCAATCCTCGCCTGAATACTTTTGGGACAACGATGGTCCTGCCCTCCAGGTATTCCACTAGACCCTTCAGTTCCGGGTCGGCTCGCTGTCGTTCGGCGAAGTCTTCGGTACTTATGGCTCCCAAGAAGCTGTCATCATCCTGGTCGTCGGGCGTTGGTGGGTCGACGGGGGCACGAGACAAGCAGTCGGCGTCGGAGTGTTTCCTTCCGGTCTTGTACACGACAGTAATGTCAAATTCTTGAAGTCTTAGGCTCCACCGTGCGAGGCGACCTGAAGGGTCCTTCAAGTTAGCTAGCCAACACAAGGCGTGATGGTCGCTCACAACTTTGAAGGGCCTGCCTTAGAGGTAGGGGCGAAACTTTGACGTAGCCCAGATGATGGCTAGGCACTCCTTTTCTGTTGTATGCTTGAGGCCCGTGTACTTAGATTTAGGTGCACGTTAAAGAACCCCAGGAGGTCGAAATTTCCGGAGCCCTCCACTACGGCGTCTCTCATAGTCATAGCGTGGTTTTGGGACGTTAAACCCCAGATATTATTATCCTTTTCTGTTGTGGAATAGTTCACCTCTGCTTTAGACAGCGACCGGCTAGCATAACTGATAACCCTTTCCAGTCCGCCCGTCCGCTGCATAAGGACGGCGCCGAGTCCTATGCTGCTTGCATCGGTGTGAATCTCCGTATCGGCGTATTCGTCGAAATGCGCAAGTATCGGAGGTGTCTGCAGGCGTCGTTTCAGTTCATGAAATGCGTCGACTTGCGCTGTTTGCCACCTGAATTCGACGTCGGTCTTCGTGAGCTGCGTTAGTGGCTCGGCGATCCGTGAAAAGTCTTTGACAAAGCGTCTGTAATAGGCGCACAAGCCGAGAAATCGGCGCACGGCCTTCTTGTCGGTGGATGGCGGGAAAGCGGCGATGGCAGCTGTTTTCTGCGGGTCTGGGAGCACTCCAGTCTTGCTGATCACGTGACCCAGAAACAAGAGCTCCTCGTACGCGAAGCGGCACTTTTCTGGCTTCAGGGTGAGCCCGGAGTTCTTAATTGCTTGAAGTACGGATTGAAGTCGCTGGAGGTGTTCGTCGAAGTTCGAGGAATACACAACGACGTCGTCCAAGTAAACAAGGCAAGTCTGCCACTTCAAGCCAGCTAATACAGTATCCATGACTCGTTGGAAAGTCGCAGGTGCCGAGCAAAGACCGAAATGCATGACCTTGAACTCGAACAGGCCGTCCGGTGTTATAAAGGCGGTCTTTTCTCGGTCTCTCTCGTCGACTTCAATTTGCCAGTAGCCGGTCTTGAGGTCCATCGACGAAAAGTAATTCGCGTTGTGGAGTCGATCCAGGGTGTCGTCTATCCGTGGGAGAGGGTACACGTCCTTCTTTGTGATTTTGTTCAGGCGACGATAATCGACGCAGAAACGTAGGGTCCCATCCTTCTTCACTAACACCACGGGAGACGCCCACGGGCTGTTGGACGGCTGGATGATGTCGTCGCGTAGCATTTCATCGACTTGTTTCTTAACGGCCTCCCGTTCCCGCGTCGAAACCCGGTAGGGACTCTGACGGAGTGGTCGAGCATTTTCTTCTGTTATGATGCGGTGCTTAGCAAGGGGCGTTTGTCGGACCCGCGATGACGAGAAACAGTCCCTGTATTCCTGCAGAAGGCGTCGAAGCTGTTGCTGTTGGCGAGCGGGAAGACTTGGGTTTACGTCGAAGGGTGGCTCAGGGATCGTCGTCGTAGCTTCGTCAGAATCTGAAAATGCAAATGCATCGCTGACGGCCAAGATTTCTTCGATGTATGCAATCGTCGTGCCCCTGCTCAGGTGTCTGTATTCCTGGCTGAAGTTCGTTAGCATCACGCTTCCTTTTCCTTCATGCAACCGAGCAATGCCCCTTGCGACGCAAATGTCACGGTCTAGCAGCAAACGCTGATCGCTCTCGATTACACCTTCGATGTCTTCAGCTTTTTCGGTGCCGACGGAAATAATGACGCTGGAACGCGGCGGAATGGTCACCTGCTCTTCTATCACATTCAATGCATGGTTCCCTGGCGTCGCGCGGGGCGGGAGCGCTTTATCCGAGGTTAGTGTTATCGACTCGGACCTCAGGTCGATGACGGCGCCGTGTTCACTTAGGAAGTCCATTCCAAGTATTGCATCCCTGGAGCAGTTTTGTAGGATTACAAAGCTCGCAGGATAAGTCCGGTTATTGATGGTGACTCTCGCCGTGCAGACACCAATCGGCGTTATCAGATGGCCTCCAGCGGTGCGGATTTCGGGGCCTTCCCAAGCGGTCCTAACTTTCTTCAACTTCGTGGCGAAGGGCCCACTGATGACGCAATTGTCGGCTCCAGTATCGACGAGAGCGGTGACGTTGTGGCCGTCGATGAGAACGTCCAGGTCGCTAGTTCGTCGTCTTGCGTTGCGGTTGAGTCTCGGCGTCGGGTCACGGCTGCGTCTGTTTGTTCCGCTGCTTCCACGTTGCGTCGTCGGGTCTTCTTCGGTCCGCAAGATCTCGTCGTCAGGGGTCTGTCTGGTTCGCGTCGTGTTCTGAAGGTTTCGTCGCGACGTCGTCGTCGGCGGCGGAGGATCTTCGGTAGTTCGTCGTACAGCAACCGCACCTCCATCGGTTGCTGCCCTTAGTTTTCCGGATACGGGCTAGGCGACCGGCCCCGGTTTGGGCCAGTGTACGGCCGGCGGTGCGGTGACCTGTAGCGGCCGGGCGACGGCGAGCGTGAAGGACATCGTTCTTGCCACTGCGTTCCGGTTAGGTAGTCGTCGATGTCGCGAGGCCGTTCGCCTGGCTGCGGTCGCGGCGCGTTGATGGCGAATCCTCGTAGTCCCATCTGTTGGTACTGGCAGCGGCGGTACGTGTGGCCGGCCTCCCCGCAGTGGTAGCAGAGCGGGCGGTTGTCAGGGGCGCGCCAAACGTCGGTCTTCCTCGGCGCGGATCGCTGGCCGGCTGGCGGGCGGTATGACGTCGGTGGTGGCGGCGGCGGTGCCTGGCGGCGGAACTGCTGCGGCGGCGCGGCGTCTTGACGCGGGCGAGGAGGAGCGTTGCGGCGGACTGCAGCGGCGTAGCTGATCCCTTGTGGCTCAGGCTGCACTAGTTGAGGTGCTCGCAGGGATTGCTGTATTTCTTGGCGCACGGCGTCAGTAATCGAGTCTACTTCAGGCTACGAGGACGGCAACAGTTTTCGCAGCTCCTCCCGCACGATAGCTCTGATCATGTCTTGCAGGTCGTCGGATTGCAGCGCTTGAACCTCCCCGTAGGTCGTCGTGGGAATCCGGCGGTTGTACTGCCTCGTACGCATTTCAAGCGCCTTTTCGATCGTTGTGGCTTCAGAGGCGAATTCCGCGACCGTCTTAGGTGGGTTACGAACAAGGCCGGCAAAGAGTTCCTGCTTGACTCCTCGCATTAGGAAGCGGATCTTCTTCTCGGACATAGCGGGGTCAGCATGGCGAAAAAGGCGGACCATTTCTTCAATGTACATGCCGATGTTCTCGTTCGGCAGCTGTACACGCGTCTCTAGCAGAGTTTCGGCTCTTTCCTTCCGGACGACGCTCGTGAACGTGTCCAGGAAAGCGGCGCGAAAAAGGTCCCAGGTTGTGAGCGTGGCCTCTCGGTTCTCGAACCATGTTCGAGCGGTGTCTTCCAAGGCGAAGTACACGTTCCGTAGCTTGTCGTTATCAGTCCAGTTGTTGTAAAGGGAGACGCGGTTGTACCTTTCAAGCCAACTTTCCGGGTCTTCGAGCGGTGACCCTCGGAAGGTAGGTGGCTCCCTCGGCTGATGTAGCAGCACAGGTGCAGGCACCATGGGTGCTGTCGCCGTCGCTGATGTGGTGGGCATGGTCGGGGTCTTCCTGGTCTTGTCGGGTAGAGGCCCGTACTCCGGTGGGAGACCTTGCTGCCTGCGGCTGGCCCGCTGGTCGGTGTCTTCTTGACGGTGTGGGCTCGGCTCACGGCTTGAAGGGGGCGTCCGGATCATGAAGGAACAGCACCTCCACCAGATGTCACGTGGTCGTGACGTCGACGAAGGCAGCAGTGAACACGTCCGAGAGGAAACTTTTTATTTGGCCGAACTTGTGACCGAGAAACTAAAAGTCAAACTACAGCAATACACTGATAGCGGCGGACAGAACGTCGACCGTCGATCAACTGACAAGCGGTCACGCGCGTCGGCTTTTATACAGGCGCTATCGAACTTTCCAGCAATATCGCTGGTGGCGGCGTAATCTCTAGACAAAGCTGGAACATTCGCGTGCGGGGCGCAATCTTAACAAACCGAGCTACTACAATCGCGACGCTTCTAGAACACTACTTCGCGGACAGCGTCGAGCGTTGATAACCGTCCCTGCCGGTCAAACCCGAATACATCAAAACAAGACAAGAAGTGGGCGTGGCAATATTTTGGGCGTGCAAGTGGTCCATATCAGTCGAATGTGGCGCGGGGTATGGTTGACATTTTTGTCGTCGTTTGTCTTGTATCCCACTTCTTGATGCAACAAATATCTCTTATGTAACACTTATTGCCCTATTGGGTGAAACTACCACAACATGACCCTATGGAAACAAAATTGTGCACAGCATTTTAGTTAGCCATCATTTATTTAACTATGGGTCATTCCACACCAAACGTCCCAGCCATTTTGGCGACCATCTCAAATGTACTAGAAAAAAAATTGTGCTGATTTCTTGCATTGAAAACGGCGAATTGCTAGAATATTTCGGAGATAAAACAATTTTTTGGTCACATGAGAGCCTCCTGCAATTCGCAGAATGTTGTCCGAGTGTTGTTTGTCAGAAACATTATTCTGAGAGTATCGTATCTTGTTTCAATACCACATTTGGTTTATACACTAAGCAAAGGCGTTTGTGCAAGTTGTTCGAAGCTCAATAACATTACTACGTTTTTTCTGCCATATACGCCTCCAGAAAATTAGCCAAATGTTTTACGTTTGCATTTTCCCCCTCGTAATATTGCGCTATGTATGAATATCGGAGTAATAAGTACTTACTCTACAGAAGGTATATTTTGCATTAAAAATATTTTGAGACCACTGACATTTCTAAATTTTACGAGAATAAATGACAAATTCGAGAAAATCATCAGTTTGGTCGACATTGAGGCTCAGTTTACGCCACGTGGTGCTCCAATTAAAAATCCGCTTTATACCTCAATCGAAAGCAAATAAATACTTCTTCTTATGTGGCAAGCTTTATCATTACAATTTTTGTTTTAAGGAAGAAAATAATTTTTGAAGTTCTCCATTGACGGCAATAGGAAACTTCAACGAGGAAGCTGCCGTGTGACCAAATGGGAAGATAGCCGTCGTCAATGGAAAACTTCAAAAATTTTTTTCTTCGTTAAAACAAAAAATGAGCATAGGGTAGGACCCGCTATAGAAGAAATATGCTTCATTAAAACTTGTTGTTGGGCTAGTTGGTGCTCGATTCAAGGAATTAGAAGACGCAAACCACAAGAAAAGACAGGCGAAGGGAAAGAGCGTCTCTCCAAACTTCCGACTTCCAAACTCGACATATCCTTTTGGCGTGTCTTCGCCTTTCCCATGGTGACCCATTATAAAGTACTCACACGCCCCGTTCGCCTAGGTGACAGGTTTCTCGATGAGCTATTTGAGGAAATTCTTGGTGCAATTCGTGAGCGCATTGCGCAGGTTTTCGGAACGATTAAATAGTAGGGGTGTGCGAATATCAGATTTTTCGAATACGAATCGAATACGAATATCCACCTTCGAATATCGAATCGAATATCGAATATCAAAGGAAAAATGCCTCCACAGTAACAATATTTTATTTAACATGTAGCTATTTGAAAAAAAACATTAACAGCCTGACTGGCAACACAACATACACTGCTATCTCCAGAACACAATGTCCAGGCTAGCACAATGCACATCAAAACACAATCAAATATCACGGCACAATGAAAGTAATGACTAGATCTTATCATGAAGAAATGTGAGTTGCTCCACATGATCAGGCAGCAGGCGCTCCCTTCTAACAGAGACAACCCCCCCCCTCCTGCCACTGAAAAGGCACGCTCGCTTGGAACAGGAGTGGCTGGTATAGGGAGGTACATGGGGCAAAGCTTTGCCAGACTGGGGTATCTGAAGGTGCCTACAGTCCGCCACCAGTCACATGGGTCACTGTCTTTCTTCAGAAGTGGTCCTGCATAGTGAACGAGTGGATATAGTATATTGAAAATGTACGGTTACATGATCGCCAACAGCGCTGCACGTCGGAGATGCACCAGCAATAAATCATACGTATTGGGGCGCTCGTCGCATGCAGATATCGTGCCTCCGTGTACTTACGATGTTTATCGCTCCTCTCGGCAACGTTTTTAGCGATACGAACGCAGCAGAAATGTGGAAGACGAGTTATTTTATGCATGATAATCGAATCGCATATTCGAATTTTTCGAATATTCGAAACTTTTCGAATACACGATTTTCGAATCGAATACGAATATTTCGAATGTAATATTCGACGAATATTCGAAACTTTCGAATATTCGCACACCCCTAGGAGGTACATGGGGCAAAGCTTTGCCAGACTGGGGTATCTGAAGGTGCCTACAGTCCGCCACCAGTCACGTGGGTCACTGTCTTCTTCAGAAGTGGTCCCGCATAGTGAACGAGTGGATATAGTATATTGAAAATGTACGGTTACATGATCGCCAACAGCGCTGCACGTCGGAGATGCACCAGCAATAAATCATACGTATTGGGGCGCTCGTCGCATGCAGATATCGTGCCTCCGTGTACTTACGATGTTTATCGCTCCTCTCGGCAACGTTTTTAGCGATACGAACGCAGCAGAAATGTGGAAGACGAGTTATTTTATGCATGATAATCGAATCGCATATTCGAATTTTTCGAATATTCGAAGCTTTTCGAATACACGATTTTCGAATCGAATACGAATATTTCGAATGTAATATTCGACGAATATTCGAAACTTTCGAATATTCGCACACCCCTAATACAAATCGAATACGAATATCCACCTTCGAATATCGAATCGAATTTCGAATATCAAAGGAAAAATGCCTCCACAGTAACATTATTTTATTTAACATGTAGCTATTGAAAAAAAAAAAAAAAACATTAACAGCCTGGCTGGCAACACAACATACACTGCTATCTCCAGAACACAATGTCCGGGCTAGCACAATGCGCATCACAACGCAAGCAAATATCACGGCACAATGAAAGTAATGACTAGATGTTATCATGAAGAAATATGAGTTGCTCGACATGATCAGGCAGCAGGCGCTCCCTTCTAACAGAGACAACCCCCCCCCTCCTGCCACTGAAAAGGCACGCTCGCTTGGAACAGGAGTGGCTGGTATAGGGAGGTACATGGGGCAAAGCTTTGCCAGACTGGGGTATCTGAAGGTGCCTACAGTCCGCCACCAGTCACATGGGTCACTCTCTTTCTTCAGAATGGTCCCGCATAGTGAACGAGTGGTAGTGCTGCACGTTACGGCCGCATAATATTGAAAATGTACGGTTACATGATCGCCAACAGCGCTGCACGTCGGAGATGCACCAGCAATAAATCATACGTATTGGGGCGCTCGTCGCAGGCAGATATCGTGCCTCCGTGTACTTACGATGTGTATCGCTCCTCTGCAACGTTTTTAGCTATACGAACGAGCTATACGCAGCAGAAATGTGGAAGACGAGTTATTTTATGCATGATAATGGAATCGCATATTCGAATTTTTCGGAAATTCTAAGTTATCGAATATTCGAAACTTTTCGAATACACGATTTTCGAATCGAATACGAATATTTCGAATGTAGTTTTTGACGAATATTCGAAACTTTCGAATATTCGAAACTTTCGAATATTCGCACGCCCCTACTTTTCCCCAATGTGCACATACCCCAGTACACAACCCTTTATCTGCATGAATACGAGGACCATTTAAGCGTTAGCTACTTGGTTTATCGCACGAGGGTGCTTGCCCAAAACAAAGGAGGCCTTTGGCCCTACCTGAGTGCGGAATCCAAGTCCCGAGAAACAGGGGGGGGGGGGCATATATTGGGACAATTTTTTTACTTACAAAGCTAGGGAAAGTTCAGTTCATAGTAGGTGAGAAACAGTCACCGAAGAAAACAAACATACATGCGTGTCAATTACCGTCACGATGTTGCATAATAATAGAAATGTGCCAGGAAAGATCAATTATTCAGAAATGAATACGCGGGTTCTACGTGCGAAATTTCACCACGTGGGGTTCTTTAACGTGTACCTTAAACACACAGGTGTTTTTAAATTTAGCACCATACGATTTCGGCTATACTGTGGCCGGCGGCGGAATCCAAGTCGCAGAGCTGAGTATCACAGTACAAAAACAATGAATACTAAAGCAATACAGAAATTGCAGTGCGTTAGTGGTCGTGAAATAGCTTTAGACGCACTACGTGGACAACTTAGGTCGTGGGTGGTGTCGCCGTGTTCGAGCAGTGCCATCGCGCCCAACCTCGTAGTAGAATGCACCAAGACGTCGGAGTATCTTGTGCGACCCGAAGTATTGTCGCAGACGTTTCTCACTCAGTACACGCCGGCATTCGAACGTCAGCACGGTATCCGGGCCGGCCTTCCATGCGGCGGCGACGAAGATTGTAGAGCCGACCGTCCGTTCTTTGTTGGGTTTTGATACGCAGGCGCGCGAACTGTGAGCTGCTTCGGCGCTCTGGAAATTGGCGGTGATGTCGAGGTTTTCTTCGCGAATGTTCGGCATCATGGCGTGAAGCGTCGTCGCAGGGTCCATCCCATGAAGTCCGACTACTTCATCCTGATCTGGTGGAAAGGTCGGATAGGGGGTTCGATTTGAATCCTACTCGCCTTGTCGGTGGTGTCTCACGTCGCCGACAGTCTCGGCATATTTTGACGTAACAGGAGACGTCGACGGTGAGCTGCGGCCGCCGGCCAGTAATAGTTCACCTGTATTCTCTCAAGCGTACGGGAGAAACACAGGATTGAAATTATACGGAGCCCTCCCCTCGTAGCCTGAGTCGCTTTGGGACGTTAAACCCCATAAACCAAACTTTTAAAAACTATATCGCTAGCTGTGATGCAAGCACATTTCACAATGACGCGCTGCTATCGACCGTTAGAAAAATGTCCTGTTTTATGCGCATGTGCTATGTTTCCTCCAAGCAGCTCAATTTCAGAATATAGCGAATAACCGCGATTCAAATGAAAACAAGGTTTTCACGTCGTATTAAGTCCTGAGCCAAGATCAAGTATGCCGGAAGTATACCGCAAAGTACCACTGAATATTCCTGCACCCGTTTTAACTATCACACGTTTTCGAACATTGCTTTCTAGAAAGTTTTAACGTCGACCTACCGACACCTCTGGAGCTTGTCTTCTTTTTGATATGGACTGTGCCTCCCGTAATACATGCCTCAGAACCTGTTATGCTATCACCTGTGTGATAGCAGACTGGCTATTTTCGATACGAATACTTCGTGCCTTTCTTTCTGAGTTTTAAGCGTTTCTGGGATAGTGACATCGTCGGGACTCGAATTTTCTTCTGCGCCGCCACATATTAACAAAAACAAGGCGCATAGCTGATCAAACACTGCTTGCGTTCATGAAATCACGATTAGAAAGTGTGCCATCGGTTGTAAAACACCTGCAAAGCAAATTAATGGGATCACAGACCTGCACGACAGGCAACATTGGACATTAGTATCCCATCCTGCTTTCACTTCCATTTCCATTGGTTTCGAAATAATTTACGGGATTTAAGTTTTGGTTTCAGTGCGGTGTTATCGCAGCGGTGACGTCAGTGTGGCTAGATGCGTGCTCTAGAGAAGACCAGAAGCATAGCAGGGGCCGCTCCCAGCATTTCGACGGTCAATGCCGATTGCCTTTTATTTTGTCTAGCATCCGTCAACGTCCGAAGGTGGAGCGGCTTGCAGGCTACGTTCGAGGATACACGCGGAATACAACCACTGCATACCTAAGGTTGAAGGAGCAGCCCAACAAGGAAAGTTTGGCGTGAGTTCTCCATTATTCTAGCGCTTCTCTTGCACTCCGGATGTCTGAGATATTATTTTTCGCTAGTATTTTTATATGCGACGGCAAGTGGAATATTTTCCCGGCCGCGGCGGCCACATTTTCGATGGAGGCGAAAATGCTTGAGGTCCGTGTACTTAGACTTGGGCGCCGTCAAAGAACCCCAGGTGGTCGAAATTTCCGGAGCACTGTACTACGGCATCGCAGGGATCATAATCATATCGTGGTTTTGGAACGGTACACCCCAACAATCATCACGACAGGTGGAAGATTTCGAGCAGCATCCGCCATAGCTATTCTAAGCGAATATCGACATTGTTACCGACGTCCGAAAGTCATTTCAAAGGTGACAGAACGCGTATTTTGCTCGGCCACATATAGGTAGAGCCCCCAGACAACGTTACTGTGTCGTGAGCAAAAAAGCAAAACATTTGGGGAGGGGCGAAGCCTGTAGGGGAGGGTGTTTCATAGTAAAGCTTTTGGTTGGGCTAGTTGGTACATGCTTACTGAAAAAAAAAAAGACGCGTACCATCGAGGAAGAATTTAAGACAGAACAGAAAAGGGCGTCACTCGCAACCAGCTTTATTCTTAGAACATCAGCGACATATATAGCCGTAGCAACCATGCGCGCGCACATCGCCTCACATGCTCGTCAAAATACACGCGATAAGAATGACAAAAGCGACATAATTGAAAAAAGATTCGAAGAATCTAAATTCACCACCACGCAGAACAACAAATGTGTCACTTACACAGATAGCTCTCTTCTTTTTAATGTAGTATGCTTTCATGATTTCACGCGCTAAGGTATCAATTCTCTTTCCAAGAACGGATACACTGTAAAACCCAGGTTCACACTTGCAGGAACCGCAATGCACGGGCAAATACGCTGAAAGTTTAGTTTTCACGGAAAGTTCATGCTCCCTAATTCTGTCGTTTATGCACCGGCCTGTTTGGCCGATATAAACCCTACCGCAACTAAGCGAGATCTCGTACACCACGCCAACCGAGCTGGTGACATACGGCCTTGCGTGCCTCTTCCCACACGGGAAGGGCCTCGGTGCAGTAGAAATTCGTGGGCACAGGCTAGCCAACTTGCGGGGCGCCGAGAACACCAAAGGGGCCTTGTACAGCGATGAGCACTGTTATGGTGAACACGCGGGCGCGTGGCCGACGGCACTGTCAGCGCCGCGTAACAGCCATAGCTGGAAACATTGCGCATGCGCATCATGCGTTCTAAATCTTTCCACCGTGCGCACACGAGCCTATCCACAACAAGCGTATCCATGACGTGGTGCGCGCGGTGGAAAGAGTGTATCGCAGAGCACATGCGCAGGGCAATATTCCCAACAGTGGCTGTTACGCGGCGCTCACAGTGCCGTCGGCCACGCGCTCGCGTGTTCATCCTAACAGCGCTCATCGCTGTACTTGCTAGCCACGTTCTTAAGATTGTGAGCAACCTTGTGCACGTATGGCATAACCATGGGCGTTTTTTCCATCGGCTGCCTGTTTCTTCTCGATCCCTTCAGTTTTTGAAGGAGTGTTTCTGAGACTGCGACGACAGAACTAAGGTAGCCAGCTGAACACAACCGTGTGACCTGATTGTTGAAACTTTCCTGCATTCTACGAGGACAAGATTTCACCAGTGTTCCTTCAAGGCACATGGAAGCAACGACCCTCTTGACAAGTTTGGAATGCGAAGCATCAAAAGGTAGAAGGCGCCCTGCGTGAACGCGGACAATATGCCCAAATATGTGCGTCTCCGAGAAAGTTAGGCTCAGGTCTCAAAATTGCAACTCGCTGCCAACAAGAAGCTCATGCATGAAAAAAAGTCCCTTGGCATGTTGTCTAAAAAGAGCTAAAGCCTCATCCACTGAGTTAGTGATTGTCAAAGAAGGGTTAGCTTTAAATAAAAAGTCATAAACATACCTGAAAATCTTCACCATCGCATCGTCAATAACATGAGCCACTTCTCTGTCAAAATCCGCTAAAAATATTTTACGTAAAATAGGCGCCACGCATGAGCCTATGCAGATCCCTTTTCGCTGAATATAAAACTGATTATCATGACATACAAACGTCAAGCACAGATAAAATTCGAGCAACGTCATAAAGTTGTCAAGGGAAATGCCGGTGGCGCGCTCAAAGGTGAGAACACCAATCTGCTCAATACAGTTTCTAACATCTATAAACAGCCCTGCGTGGGGGACCGAATAAAATAAATCTTCAACGTCAATAGAAAATGCGTTGTCACCATCGTTTAAGCCTATTAAGAACTGCGTAACATCATTTGGCTTCTTAACAAAGAAAGGATCATCCACAACAAGCACATTAAGATGCTTCAGTAAATATTTCCTTATATTTTGTTGCCACGATTCCCGTTCGCTAACAATACACCTGAATGGCATGTCTGCCTGTTCTGTCTTAAATTCTTCCTCGATGGTGCGCGTCTTTTTTGTATTTCAGTAAGGGTGATTCAGCTTCACTAACGTGAAACCAGTGGAGGGGCGAAGCATGCAGTGTGCGCCGGTGTTTCCCAGAGCAAAATCACTGCTAATGGGCAGTTAGAGACAGAAGAAAGATTAGACAGAGACCCGCAGTTCGCTTTTAGTTATAACGTGCACGCTGCGAATCTTTATTGTTCAACTACGCACAAGAGAAATCTCCCAGTGGCACTACATTGCAGGTCAAGATCCAGTGCCTATGGGTGGCCGGTGAACGGTTGTGGAGCGCGAGCAGTCGGGTTTTCCAAGAAACTCGCTAGCATACGCTGCCTGCGTTGGCGTTGTCTATCGCGGGCGAGGGCACGGAGCAAGGGCGAGGGTGAGTTCTCGTTCCTCGCGAGCTGGTAGTTCAGCGTTCATCGCCGCCGTTCGCTCTCTCTCGCCACCTGGCGAGCGCTGAGGCGGTGGCGCCCTCTGTTGCGCTCAAGCAAGTGGACAGGACATGAGGATGCAAGCAAGCAAATGTGTCACGACGATGCACCGCCGACAAGCCGAGACTGAACAAGTCCGAGTCGCCCTTCTTCAACCCGGGACATCAAGTACTGCCGCGAAGCCTACCCTGGAGCAAAGCGGCCGCACAACTGTGGGGCAACCTAATTTTAGTCGAGGAACAATCCCAAAGCAATGCCTCGTTTTTTCACCGATTGGACTTGTGAAGTGAGAGGATGTCGCGGCTAGGTTAATCGCGGTGGCTGTTTTTTTTTCTTTTCTTGTGCTCACTGGCTTACTATAATTGCACTCTGGTTGCAGATACACACTGGCAATTCCTTAATTTGTAGGTCCAGTTTTGTTTTATTTTGCTCGCTGAATATTTTTAGATGCGAAGGCATCTCTTGCTCGGCGGTATGTCCCGCGGCGTGCTAGTGCGCACTCACTACGCATGCGCAACTCTCCTCCTTCCCTCTCTCCAACAGCTGCGTGTTATTCTCTCCACTTCTCTTCCAGCACCTGCTTGCGCTTCTCCTGCGTTCTCGCTTCTGCTCTTGCGGCGCATGCGCTACTCTCCTTCTCTAGTCTCCTCTCCTTCAGGTGGTAGAGCGCTGCGCGCGTCCAGTCCAGCGCTTGCTTCTATTGACTCCTCTGAAATGCGGGCTCGACATGCCGAAATTCTCTCCTGCGCAGCGCATGCGCGCCCCCTCTCACTCTCTCTCCTTTCCTACGGTGCTCCCCTCACGCGCCTGTAGCCCTGTAGACCGCGTTCCCCGTTCGTCCTGTGAGAATTATCGACCAGGCTAGAGGGAAGACACGACGCGCGTAGTGTTCCTCTTCGCGTTCCACGACGCGAGGTCGGTAGCATGCCCAACGAACGCCAGCGAAACGCGATCGTGCAAGTGCTCCGGCTTCGCATCGCCTCATGGTCCCCTTTAGAGGGAGATGGTGTAACTTTTTTCTTTCGTTCGCGTACTATTTAACAAAGCAGCTCTACGGAGGTAAATAATTCTGGCGTCGGTACTTCGGGTATTTCACGCAAGTTGACGCTGGGATTAAAAAAAAGTGATTGACCGCAACTGAATGAAACCAACGAGATATGATTGGCTGTCGTGTGGCGCATCGTTAGGGTATTTTTATATTGCGCATAATTAGTCGCCTAAGGTCAATTACGCAAAAGGTTTATATTCACTCTAGGGTCAGGTGCGTTTAAAAGGGCATTCCAAAAACGACCAATCCAATTTATTGTGGCAATGTACAGCCTGTTTCACACTTAGGGGTAAACTTGGAGCGCATTGCAACGCCCTCCGAGTTTTCCCCTAAGTGTGAAACAGCCTGTACACGCTGTATAACTTTTTTTCGGCTTCTAAAGAAAGCGCGAGAAATATGAAATCACGCGACTACGCTAACGCCACCGTATATCAGTGCTTTCCATCGTGGTTTGAGCTAAAGAACCGTGGGAATTAGTCAGATACTCTGAATATTGTCACAGGGTCGTGACAATATTCAGAGAGGCGCATTGCTCATGTGCATAGCTGATATTCAGAGAGGCGCATAGCTTCGTGACGTTGACGAAGGAAGCAGTCGGCGTGTCGAAGATGAAACTCTTTACTTGGCCGAACTTGTGGCCGGGAAACGGAAAGTCAGACTGCAAGCAATACACACTGTGCACTGATAGCGGCGAACAGAGCGTCGGCCGTCGATAATCTGACAAGCGGTAAAGCGTGTCGGCTTGTATACGCGTGCTGTCGAAGATTCCAGCGTTATCGCTGGTGACCGCGTAATCTCTCGAAGGAACTGGACTGTTCGCGTCCTGCGCGCAATCTTTACGGAATGATCTAAAACAATCGTGAAGCTTCTGAAACCTCGCGTCGCGGTCTGCGGGATAATCTTTGCGGGTGAAGCCCGAATACATCAAAATAACACGCGTGGCAATATAATTCAGTCTTTCCACTTCCACCACGGTCTTGCGTCACGTTCTGACCGGCTGTGTATCTATAAGCCCGGCTGCTCGTGCAATTCCTGCGGCTATCGCTTGCATGCTTAACCTTGGAATAACAAAGAGCTGAGTTTGTTGATAGGTACGCATGTCAAGACTGGGCAAGGTCGATCCAAAATAGGTCGCGAAGCTTCGGGCGAAAATCGGTTCAGAACCTATTGCCAGCTACATCAGCAAGGGAAGTTAAGCGAAAAACCACGTCTTCTTCCAGGATGAAGCAGTCTTCATGTTTTAGAAATATTTATTTCCCGAATAATATTATGTATAGGTGCAGTGAGCAAAGAATTTATGATCATGTTTAGTTATTACGAAAAAAAAAGTGGCGAAGCTTGCTGGGTCATTCCACGCCAAACGTCCCAAACATTGCGCTCGACCCTCTCCAATTGTATTGTAAAAAATTGTGGACGTTCGTATCAGTGCACTATTTGCCCTCGGAAAGTATTTTTTGGAAAAAAAATTTTCTTGTCTGTTACAGTGATTTGAATTTTGCAGTAGTGGGTGAAACATAGGCTGCGAAAAAATACTCTAAAAAAATACAATACTTTACAGAACGCCTTAAATATCTGCTGTTCACTTCAAAAGGAATGGCACTATCTTATTATCGCCCCTTGACGACCACTACTTTGTCTCACGATGTGCTTTGTGGTGAAGCAATTTTGCAGTTCTGCGCCAATTCTGATTATTTTAAAAAAATTCTACGAATATTACAGACAAAATAGAACTACATCACATACCTGGATAGTTGGCAGTAAGCGTGTCAAAAAGGTATTGAAGTCGATGACCGAGTAGTTTCGAAGTGGAAGGGGCGCAAACATTGAAAAATGTGTGAAATGCCCCACGATCAGGAACATGTAGAGTGGTGATGCAGTCCAAGTAAAAATGCACGCTTGTTCTCGTTGGGAAGAGTAAACAAAGGAAATTTATTTGTGAAAGTTTAAACGGAGTGTTTTTTGTTTTAGGCGAGAAACAAAATTTTATGTTGAGCGTTCGCGGCGTGCCTGGGCGCGGGCCCATAAGTCCGCTTCACTGCGTCGCCATTGTTCCTTGGGGCAACGGAAGTATGCAGAGCCCACGCGGGTGGCAAGATTCGTGTGCTGCTGCGAGTTTTCACGTTGGTGAAAAATTGCAAACATTGTATATGGCTGGCATAATATTTCGGAAGTGCACTAAAGGCTGCCGGTTAGTAGTCGGAGCAGAGCACGATTTCATTGCCACGTCACTGCATACACACGTACGACAGGCGCAGAGCTTGGGTTTTGTTTTCGATCTCTGCGGAGGTCAGTTCTTACTTCCGTTGCCGGCGTATGGTCTTCGCCACTTGAAATGCCTGTGTTGCTGAGTTGGCGGTGAGCCCGGCATTAAGAGGGGTCAGTGATGATGGCACGAAATGGTCAAACGTGCGCGTACCTTTGAGGGAAATTGTAGACTGAAACCTTGCAGGGAGCTCAACTTTCTTCCACGCTGCATGCGATGCCTTCATCTTTGTAATCGCCTTGCGATTAATAAGCGAAGGCGATAGACATTTAAAAGGACGAAGCCGCCTTAAAGGCGGTTTCGTCCTTTTGTATATTTATCGCTTTCGGTTTCCGTTGTACAGGCTCTCCGTCTAAAATATGACACGATAGCAGTATACTCACCGTTCGCAATGTTTATCTTACGCGCTGCCAAGGGATGCGGCCGAAAGATGAACCTTCGAATGCCGCGTGCTCGCTTCGGCGATGCGATCACCGGAGCAAAGTTCACCTCTGCCGAAGATCCGAGCGTAAGAATACGTAGCACCATTCGGCTCCGAGGCACGAATGGCGCGAGTCACGTTCAAGCGAGCTGCCGATAAAAAAGAATTATAAGTGTATTCCCGGTGCGTGTTAGCCACTTTTATTATAATATATTTCAAACTAACCATCACTCGTTTTCCTTGACACTTCGTCGGCGGCACTGCGGAAAGCCGAAGAATGCGTGTCGAAACGAGAAAACTCACAACAGCACACGATCGTGCCACCCGCGCGGGCTCTGCATACTTCCGTTGCCCCAAGCAGCAGTGGCGGCGCAGTGAAGCGGACTTACGGGCCCGCGCGCAGGCACGCCGCGAACGCTCAACATAAAATTTTGTTTCTCGCCTAAAACAAAAAACACTCCGATTAAACTTTCACAAATAAATCTCCTTTGCTTACTCTTCCCAACGAGACCAAGCGTGCATTTTTACTTGGACCGCATCACCACTCTACATGTGCCTGAACGTGGGGCATTTCACACATTTTTCAATGTTTGCGCCCCTTCCACTTCGAAACTACTCGGTCATCAACTTAAATACTTTTTGACACGCTTACTGCCAACTATCCAGCCATGTGATATAGTCCTTTTTTGTCTGTAATATTCGTAGAATTTTTAAAAAATAATCAAAATGGGCGCAGAATTGCAACATTGCTTCACCACAAAGCACATCGTGAGACAAAGTAGTGGTCGTCAATGGGCGATAATAAGATAGTGCCATTCCTTTTCAAGTAAACAGCAGATATTTAAGGCGTTCCGTAAAGTATTGTATTTTTAGAGTATTCTTTCGCAACCTATGTTTCACCCACTACGGCAAAATTCAAATCACTGTAACAGACAAGAAATTTTTTTTTTCCAAAAAATACTTTCGGAGGGCGAATAGTGCACTGATACGAACGTCCACAATTTTTTACAATACAATTGGAGAGGGTCGAGCGCAATGTTTGGGACGTTTGGCGTGGAATAGCCCTGCTGTAAGTCACGCAAGGCTTGAAACAGCGAGAATGGACTATTCTGAAGCCTAATCTGGTTGCTTCTAGGTTGTTGGTAGGCTTTAGCTAGGTGATGCTAGGTTGCTTCTAGGCTGTTGCTAGGTGATGCTAGGTTGTTTCTAGGTTGATTCTCAGCGCAGAGATGTTCGAGTTAAACCACAGACAGTCAGACACGAACTGTCCAAACTCCAGAGAAAAACTCACGCTGAAACCGAGCGTTCTCACCTCTCATAGATCTACGGGCACGTCGTTGGTGTAGGGCTTCCATCGCTTCGGGGTCTCCTCGCAGCCGCCGTTGCCTTTCACGTTCCTAGTATTCTCTCGTTGTACGTACTCGGGGTCTTCGGCTCGCCGCCGTCGTTTCGCAGCCATTTCATGGGCTAACCGTTGCTTCATTTTTAGTGGACCAGTGGTGAATAGTGAGATTTGCCCAATTTCTGAGGAACACACTGTAATGAACTGACGCGTGAGTCGCAACGACACGGAACAAAAAGGTGTTTATTACAAGAAGGACACTGCTTATATAGCTAAGGCGGTGATAGGTATCAGCACACTTGGTGATAACAGAAAACAGGCACAAAGCTGGCGCATGCTCTCTCGTTGTCCGCTGACGTCACTTCGTGTGATTTCACAATTCATCACGCACACCCGTGACGCTAGCCATTTCTTGGGCTAACTGTTGCCTTCTTCATTTTTAGTGGACCAGTGGTGAGTAGTGGGTCTTACAAATTTCTGTGGCGCATACCCGTTTATGATGGTAGGTTTCTCCGGTCATACGTTTTACCTCCAGCTTTGAAAGCTTCGTTGTTAAAACATTTTTCTTAGCACCTTGCGGTGTACGGAAAGGCGTGATGCGGGCTCGTAAAGTTCGTCTGCGATGACACGCCCCCTCACGTGTTTTGGTGTTTCGTACTTGCATGCGTTTTCTGAATTATTGGGGTGAGAACTTAATTTTTGCTGCGCGCAAAGTGGTGAGGTGTGTTTCATCGTTGATGGACGTGTTGAGTACGGTGTCCAGCGCGGAACAGGACGATGCGGATAACATTCAACTCCGACCGCTTGCCTTGGTACCCGCGGAAACGATGTGCTGTGGAAGGATGGAATAGCAACACACGTATACGCCTTGCGACCCATGTATTCTAGATAAGACACCGGGGTAACGGTTGGGAGTAGTGTGCTCACTGGATTTTCAGGAATCAGTATTCCTGAAAATCCAGTGTTCGCGCTACAATTTGCGCAACAGCTTTCGGTGACTGCGATGGACGTTAAGCGACAAAAGGAGCATGCCGTTTCAACAACAAAAAATTCTTCATCGAAAAAGTGGCAGCCATGGAGCAAATGCCACATGAGACCGTAGGCGCCATTTGATGCAGCGTAGGCATTTTTGCTTTTCTTTTCGAACCAGTGAAGAAACACATTGGAAGGGGCGAGGGTGACAGCGTGATGGAGCCAGTTGAAAGATTCGCTCACACGTGGCGGCCGCTCTTTCGTAGATTCTTTTTTTCTTAGACGGTGTCCCCGCTACCACCATTCAGCGTCCATCACAGTCACCGATAGCGCGCTCAATCGACCTTCGTGTTCGGAGCAGCCTTTGATAATTCGTTCAACTTGCGTTTGAGGGCACTAAAAGTGCTGCGCGTTAGGCGGCAGTCACGTGGTATTTTTCAAAATTTGCACGCTTTAAAGGAAGGCTGAACAAAATTAAGCAGGGGAGTTAGCATAGATTGAAAAATTTGATGTTCCTGAACAAGCGCTACAACTCTTGTATTGAAGATTTTTCTCTACTTACTATTTAAAAAGTTCCTTAAGCAATCTTTGTTAATTGCCGAGCTTGGCTGATTGGAAAAAAAATATTCTGACGTGCTCTGTATGGCTCAGAACAATACTGTGCTAATTGGAGACGCGTAGCGCGTATGTCTAATTTTTAATAATTACTACTTTTTAGCTGAAACACCCTGTAGCAAGGGGCAGGAAATGAAAGTGAGTGTGAGGAGTTATGTGAGGGTGTGGAGGAGGGCAGAGAGTTAAGCATAGCATAGCCATGTATGGCGTCACGCAGATAAAACCACGTATAGCATAGCCATAGTACGTCATAGTAAGGGAGCGGGAAAGGGAAGTGACGGTTAGGAGGAGGGAAAGCAGGAGGGGAGAGGGTAAAGCACAGCATGACCATGTATTGCGTGACGCAGGCAAAGCCATGTATAGCACAGCCATGTGTAGTATAGCAAGGGAAGTGAGGGCGAGGAGGAGCGATATGAAGAGGATAGGAATGAGGAGGGGAGAAGGTAAAGCATAGCATAGCCAGCATAACATAGCATAGCGATGGGTAGTATAATATACCAAGGGGTAGGGAATGGAGGGTGAGAAGTGATGTTAAGGTGAGGAGGAGGGAAAGGGGGCGGAGGGTAGAACATATAGGATAGCCGTGTATCAATCAATCAAACAATCAATCAGTTTTTATTATGACATAATGGGATGATTAAAAATCATAAAATATACAGACGAGGGTCCCAAAGTACAAGACTGCAACGGGACCCTTGGTGAAGGTTACTAATAAATAATGCAAGGATTAGCAGCAGTTTGAACCGTAAAGCGCAATACACATACCAGAATGAACCGGAACCAAAAAACAAATAATTTGATAAATATATACACTACAAAGAAACGCAGGTCTAGTACAACGAAAGACAACAGACCAGTACCACAGATCTAGTGCATCTAAAGTGTATACGGCGAGGGGATGGAAAAGCGATGTGAGGGTGCGGACGAGAGAAAGGTGGGAAGAGGGCGCCATTGCATCACAAATGAATGTTTCTTTTCCTGCCATCGACGCCGAGCAGCCTGCACGCCTGGAACGCCAGCGCTTGCTTACTCGTGAATGCGAGCGTCGCTGAAGGGCACGCGAATCACCGCTCGGCACTTCCCACAGCTTTCACGCTGAATGCAACTGCATGCGATATTTATTAAGGTTGGCTTCACCAAGTAAAAAAAAAAAAAGTGTCAACGCCTTAAAAGCATCGAACCTCAAGTTGTTGCCCCTCTCTAAACGCAGCGTGAAAGGGCCAATTCCGGAATGCTTATTTCTAATAAGAGCTGGCCGAACTGTGACGATCATTGGAAAAGGTAAACGTCGGACTGAAGTGGAGAAGCTGTCGTTACTTTTCGAACTTTCGTTTCTGCTACAGCTCCAAGTCGTTGAGCATATTTACAGCTAGCATTAACAGCCGCTCATGAACGACATCGGTTACAAGTGAGCTTCGGCGTACGTTTCAGCTCCATTCAGTGCTCTTGAAAACTTCCGACCTCAGTCCCATCACGCGCGCGATCCAATTCACTTATCCGCACTTCAGCAAGACGAGTTGCCTCTTATAAATAAATAAATAAATAAATAAATAAATAAATAAATAAATAAATAAATAAATAAATAAATAAATAAATAAATAAATAAATAAATAAATAAATAAATACAGCAACCGTCATTTACCACCACAATGAGCGGCTGGCAAACAAAGAAAAGGCTGCAGATCGAGGAGCTGCCGAGTCTACATAGTTTGACAAGGGTCTAAAATTAAAGGCATTAAAGCAGACGGGACACCATAAGATTTACGTACAAGTTGACGAAGTTAATTTTCAGATAGACAGTTCGTATTTTGACCTGAATAAAGTTTTTCCGTTTCATTCTAATTAGTATTTTAAGAGCTAAATAAAAGAAAAATTAGAAGTATTTTCAGTTAACGTGAGAATAACCGCGCCCAAAGCGAGGATGCATCGCCAAGAATAATGCAGTAAGAGTGTACAATGGTAGAAAATAACTGCATCTGCAAAGGGAGCTAGAGTAAAATGTCATTTTGTGAAATAATTACGGAATTCAGTATCACTACCATAGGCGTATCTGCCGGGGGGGGGGGGGGGGCAAGGGGGCCGCTGGCACTTCCATTGCCAAAAGTCGCCCCCCCCCCCCCCCAACTTTTGTGAGTGGTAACTGGCGGCAGCGCAATGACAAACCAACGACTATGGCGAGGTTTTTTTTGACGCAACTCTCACAAATTTAGATTACAATTTACATGACTACTTACAAATGACAAAATCACAAAATAGAAAACGAGGACAGTGAAGAGGCTTGACACACGCGAGCGCGGTGTGTCAGCGTCTTCCGTGCCCCACCACGACGCGTCGTGTACGTTCTCTGCGGTGTCCTGTGCAACGCTTTCGTTATGCATTGCGCTCTTGCATTGCGGAGGAGGCTGAGCATGATCTTTCAGGCGTCAGTCTCCCGTCCTGTATTTATTCCGTCCTACGTGACGTCAAATTTACACCACCGGTGACGTACGCCAGGGCGGGAACCAGCAACACTTACGACGATTTCAATCAATTGATCTTACTGCAGTCTACAGGAAATGCGTCTGTTTTTCTTCGAAAACGTACAGCGTTGCCTGCTCTATCCCCTTGGCTGCAGTGAGTTGATGAGCGCGCAGTTGCGCCGAGTGTGGGCCGAGCTGACGCGGAACGGCGGTGGATGAGGGTTATACCTGTGTTTCCGAATTAATCTGATTACCCTGGCTAGTTATACTGTAGCTTGCAACGACCTCAGCAGCTTGGATTCAGGCGATAAACAAAACGCATCCACAGCAAAGAAGAGTTCCCAGGAAGATGCCGAATACGCGCACGAACGGTTCAACGGCGTTATATTAGCCCTGAAATTATTTATTACACGCAAATAAATCCGTTCTCGCCGCCCTCTAAGACCAGACGCTGCCATCAATCGGCACGATGCAATCTTCTCTTCTATTCGGAACAAGAAGAAACAAATCAGATGGTGTTCGACATATACATATCAAAACTAATACGCTGTTTAGTTCGTACACGTCATTCTGCGTCGGAAGTTTTCGCGGTTTGGTGACGTGGCGTGACAAGCAAGCTATTTTAGCGCAGACCGTAACTTACTAACCAAAACCGAAGATCTAATGGCTAGAAAAGGCAATATAATTGCAAGTGAACAGTACCTCGCAGGGAAGCGCATTATGGCATTTTCTCTTTATACTTTCTATTAACAATATCCCAAACAGAGATAGCGAAGCTAAATTTGCAGTGTGTGTGCTACTTTTCCGAGAAATTGAGGTGCAGAGTTAGTACCAAGAGTTAACACACCCAAACCGGTATAAATTACTGTGTAAATCAATACCGTATAAAATAAAAAATTATAAAACGAAGGCATTATTGTTTCAATTACGAAAGAACACAGCAATTTAACTAAATGAAGTGGAAGAAACGCTAGTAGGGCAAATCAAAACACCGCGAATCCGCCCAAGGCGCGCGCGGGCTGCACCAATTAAACAGGGCAAGCTGCAGTTCTGACGCTTTAAAGTGCGAAAAAGTACCCGTTCACGCCGCTTCTGCGTATAAGAGCTCGTCTGGGCACTACTGCGTCGTCTTTGGATGCCAAAACAAGCTGCGCAACAAGAGGATATTAGCGTTGTCTGTGACGATTACGACGCGCCACGGAAATAGTGCCGGTGCGGTGTTTTCAGCTTCGCCGCGAGTGGATAACTGTGATTCAAGCAAAAAAAAAAAAAAAACAAAAAACTAGGAGCCGAGTGAAAATGCGCGAGTAAGTACACTAACTGCGTGTATTCTGCAGTGTGATGCCCACCTATTTCATTTTGCGAACCTAATTTGCGTGACACGCAGCTGGGTTGAAGGCAGGCGCGAGCTTTGTGTGGGGGTGAACTTCATATCTTTGAGCGTTTCTTTTGACGAAAATCTAGTGCAAGGTAGTGCTTTCAAGCACAAGCAATCAGCATGCTTTGCCACTTTCAACGTAGTATTAAGCTTTAGTGCTTTTGATGGCATCCACGCCTTCGAGATTTCGTCTTCAAAAGGTAATAAATGGCACGGTGCTCCTCAACAGCTGGCCAGAATTTCGTGCTTTCATTTCAGTGTTTGATTTCCCCAAATTTATTTGGACACGAGGCATCCAGCTGCACATAATACATATATTGGCACGTAACGTAAGTAAACAGTACTCGCGTCAGTGTTCTTTACGTCGCAGGCGTAGCTAACCGGCTTAACTAAGAGTAGCACAGTTTCACTTGTAAAGCACTATCGTTACAAGAATAAAATTGCGGAGGTAGCTTCCAAAAGAGATCGCTGAAGGATACTGCAGGTTATACTTTGTGATAGCACGCTTTTGTGAGCAAGACGCATTATTGTAAGAGCGCTCGTGAAGCAAAAATTAAGTTCCGCGAAACTACCCGTAAAGCGTGCTCTAATTATTACGTGATGCATGCTGAAATGATGAGCTTTCACAAAATTTTGTGCACAACTTGTAATATGGGGCAACAAAACATCGTTTCACTCTTTCGCGAGCTGCACTGCAATGACGATTCACGCGTAGTACAGCGAGCACGTTTTTTTTACAAATGTAACAGCGTACGTATCTGACCAAGTTGATTCCGCAGCCCACTCAGCACGTACTGTATACATTGTGGACTTGCATGAGCAAGATGTTCTTGATGTTCCAATAAAATCAGCGAAAATGTCCAGGCCAGAAAAGATGCGAAACACGCTCTCCGACGGGCTGAGTTTCGGGAGTTTCTCTGTGTAGCGTCTGCTGGCGTGGCAGCCCGCGCATGTTGTTTCGTCGCGTGTGCGGTAGATGGCGCGACGCGCGATGCAAATATGGCGATGCGCATGGAATTCGCTGTGTTCTGGTCTATAGGATGAGCAAACCCTGTAAAACGGTTGGTATTATGCGCAGAAGTTCTTTTCGTGTACCCTACATCTGTCGGCATGCTTTTTTACAAGGAACTTTTTTACCAATTAAATATTTCGCATTGCTCATTCGAGCAAAAACCGCCAATAAAATATTAACAACTAGCGCCGTTTCAAAACCGCGTGGTTTGTGTAATATACGATGTATCACGCCTTATTCACAGTAGTGACCTTTTTATAATAAATGCGGCACTATTTAGGTTAATTCCATATACACTGACACGTTGCATAAAAAAACAAACTTGGGCTAGTTGATAATAACACTGAAAACCCTAACAATAATATTATGCCAGAATCATTAGCTGAATTAAAAGCAAACAGAACACAATACATACAGGCAAACCTCAAGAGACTGCCAAGTAAAAAATGTTAGTACTAACTGTGGAAAACGAACGCTGCAGTTTTTACTACCGCCATTGCTAAGCACAATTACCGGTCGAACAACTTATTGATATAAAAGAATTGTCACTAGTTGATCCACGAAATGTACTACTCGGAAGGACACTGTTAACATAAGCTCATAGTTAATCATGCGTATAATCCCTTTAAAATGCGTTGTTGGGCTAGTTTGTGCATGGATCAATTCTAGGAAAGCGGCGCATCAAGACACGCACAAGAGAGGACGCAACAGGCAAAATTGCGTTGTCATTTTTTATCAAGTTGCTGCAGTCTGCATACAATAATATATATATATATATATATATATATATATATATATATATATATATATATATATATATATATATATATATATATATAGTTAAAAAATTAAGCACGTAGGAAAAATTGTTCTGTAAAGGTCTGACGTTTCGGCCGCGGGACCGGCCTTCGTCGGAGTGATGCGAACATGCGACGGTAACGCAATATAAAATGCGCAGTAACGTATCATAGCGCTGTTAATGGCTGACAAGCGGTTGTTAAAAGCACGTGGGGAAACAGTGCGCGTGATAGGACAAGAAAAAACGAGAATACACGCGCGTACGCACTTGCGCAAGACAAAACGAATAAAAGAGTAAAAAATTATTAATAATGAGTAAAAAATGATGAAGCCACATAACGTATGTGTAACCGGCACAAACATCAATAGCACGTCATAGGTACAACTGCGAGCAAGTTATCGATAAACATAAACGCAGGTGTAACATCTTGTCATAATCCGACAAAGCTGAAACAGGGAACTAATCTATCTGCGTGAAAGCATAGCGGCAATAATAGCGGGGGTAGTCAAGAGTGTTTAGGAAACTAAATGGGTAAAAATGAAAGTTTGCCAGCGCTTTCATTCATACCACAAGTGACGGCTTTAAACTTATAGATTAAATACGATTCTCGAAGCTCTCTTTCGTGGTGGGTACGGAAACCAGATTGAAGGATTGTAGCTGTAATATTATCAAATGAGTGGCCCGGAATGTGCACGTGTTTTGATAGCGGAAGGTTAGGAATGGTGGCAGCACGACACTTGTGGTTGTTGAACCGATATCTGAAGGGCGTTTCGGTTTGTCCAATGTACTGTAATTTGCAGACGGAACATTCGAGTAAATAGATGCAATTGTAAGTGTCACACGTAAAATTTCCTTTAATTTTATAGAAGAAATCAGAAGCAGTGCTTTTACCAATGTGTGACGTCGTCATATGCGCGCAAACCTTGCATCGTGGTTTTTCGCAAGGTCGACAACCGACATTATCGGGAACCCTTGTTTTAGATGAAGTTAGGATGTCATGCAGATTGCGAGACCGTCTGAAGACTACCCGAGGTGGCAATGGAAAGATTACTTTAAGATGAGCACTCTGCGCTAGTATGTTGAAATGTTTTTTGAGAATTGAGGAAACGTTTGGCACCGATGCTGAGTGCGTTAGAACTAGATTACTTTGTGCCTGAACGAATGGTTGCTTTTTAGCGCTGAACAAATCCTTGCGATTCAGTGCATCGGCTATTTTGACGGCATCCTCAACAATGCGGGGTGGGTATTGCTGCTGGATCAAAGATTCGCGGAGTTGTACGCAGTTTGCATAAAAGTCTGACTGCTCGGAGCAAATTCTCTTAAAGCGGAGCGCCTGACTGTACGGTATACTGGTTTTCCAATGTTTTACATGTGAACTTTTAAAGTGGAGATAACGGTGCCTGTCTGTAGGTTTCCTGTAAAGCCTAGTGGTTAGTTTGTTGTCAGAGATGCAAACTGTGACGTCCAGAAAGTTAACGGTAGAAAGAGAGTATTCATGCGAAAACGAAATAGATTGGTGAACAGTGTTGAAATCAGCTGTACATGATAAAAGTTCATTTTCACCATGGGGCCAGATCAAAAAAATGTCATCTATAAATCGCTTATAATAAAGAGGCTTTAACGCGCGATTACTTAAAAAGTCATTTTCCAGAACAGACATGAAAAGGCTAGCGTAATTAGGTCCAGTGCGAGTGCCCATTGATGTTCCACTTACTTGAAGGTAGTGGGAGCCATCAAATTCAAAATTATTAAGCTGTAAGATTAATTTCAATAAGGTAGCTAATGTATCACTTCCAATGGGCTTTTCATCAGACAGTTCTTCGTACGCTTGAATTACTGCCTTGATGCCATCGCTATGGGGTATATTGGTATACAGTGAAACCACATCTAATGTCACGAGCACGGAATTATCTGGTATCACGAGTTCATCAATGTCCAACAAAAATGATTTGTGTCTTTGAGATAGGACGAGAATTTACATGGAAGGCTACTGATTATTACATCAACGTAGCGGGAATGTTGCTCCGTAACAGTGCCAATGCCCGAAACAATGGGGCGTCCAGGACAGTTTTCTTTATGTATTTTGGGCAGCAAGTAGAACCTGCCAGGGACGGGACTGAGCGGGACGAGGGAGCGTACTGCCTTGTCGCCTAATTGATTACCTTTTACGAGATCGTTGACGGTATCTTGGACAACTGCTTTAAACTCTTCAGTGGGATCATAGTCTATGTGCTTATAAAAAATCGGATTGTTAAGCTGTCTATGGGCTTCGCTTATATAATCCGTTTTATTCATAATAACAACGGCACCACCTTTGTCGGCTGGCTTTATCACGATATCACTGCGTTTAGCCAGTGATGGAATAGCTTTCCTTTCCTCAAATGAAATGTTTGATTTAAACGGTTTTTGCTTTTCGTAGGCTTTAAGCACGTCGCGTTGGACTGCTTCAATATACATGTCTAGATATTTATCACGTTGGGCCGGAGGGGTCCAACGGTTGTTGGTAAACACAACTGGCTGCATGTCGCCAGTGGACGGATGGTCATGGAAATATTCTCGTAGGCGCATGTTACGTGAAAAAGTCTCTAAATCCTTAGCCAATTGAAAATCGTCATATCCACCAGTTGCAGGACAAAAAGTGAGGCCCTGTGACAAGACGCGGAGTTCGTCCCTGTTTAGACTTACATGCGAAAGGTTCACTACGTTGGTGGACGGCGGCGTGCTATTATCTAGCTCAGGAAGCGAGTTTGTCGGGACCGCCGTTATTACCTGTTTTGGAAACAACGAGCGGTCCACGCCATCACGGAGCAACTTTTTACATTTCTTGTCGTAAATCTCACTTAGCTTTTTCACTTTATACCTTTCTAATTCGGCAATTTCATGCATACTGAGGTCAGCACTCGCGTACAGTTGTCGTTCCGTGTTTAGAGAGTCTTTTACAGCATGCTGGTAATGGTTCTCAACAGTACGGGTAAGATCCAAAGAGGCTTTTTTAAGGATTCCATGCCATTGAGCGATATTTTTAGCGGACATATGACTTGTGGCTGCTTTTACAGTAATACAAAGTCCCCTAGGTGCAACACGAGCCGCTAAATATGCACTGAGGGTTGAAGCATGCGGTTCGTTTCGAATGCGCTTTTCCACGGTTTTTCTCAACTTTAAGGATGCATGGGAGGTATTCGCCTTTCTGGCACAAGGCTCACCTAGTCAGTTCGTCACTTTGTTTTTCGGTCTCCGAGTCTTTCGGGAACTGGTCCGCGTAGCGCTTTGCGTTGCTGGTTGGGGCGGTCTAGGTCGTAGTCTGGTTCCTAGTGGACGATGATCGGGCAGAGGGCCTGGTTGATTGGTTGGCGGGTTGGTTGAGGTCACGGCAGCAGAAGCCAGCTGTTGCACGGAAGGGTTCAAGTCCGTTGTACCTTGCACGGGAGCAGGGAGGCTAAGGTGGTGCCTTTTCTTCGTTTTGGAAAGACACGGCTCCTTGCCCGCCGATAGAGCCAATGCGCTCTCGGCAGTCAGCAAGCCAGCCGCTCGGTAACATCAGATACAATTGAGATGCTGCGTCTAAGCTCATGTTTGCAACGAAGCGAAAGACGGACATCGTAGAGAATGAAGACATTAGGTATGTTAGTACTGACAAAGATATGGAAATTCCGGCTATCTCAGGGGAGAGTTAAAGGGACACTAAAGAGCAAAACGAGTTTTCTTGCATTAGTAAAGTAGCCTTCCACGATACCAAAAACACCACGCTTGCTGCGAGAAGACGCTTAATAAGCGAGAAAGTGCGCAAAAAAAAAATACAGGTGGCGACGCCACCTTGGAATTCCCGCACCATTTGCCGTGACGTCACATATTTTTGACGGCGTCTGCTTGGGCCTACGTAGTTCGTAATCGGTTAAATCGAAGTACATTGTCCTCTGAGGGGGCCAGAGACTTGACATAACGAGTTTGTGGAAATTTCGTCGAGCCAGTGGCGCCAAAATACGTTAAATGCTCTTTGAAATCTGTTACGTCACGAATTACCAAGTTCGGCGCGAAATTTAAAAAAACGCCAGGCCTGCGCTGAAACCGCAGCACAGTCACAGCGAAAGCTGGAGGAGCGGCGTTTCTAGAGCCCGTTGTCAGCTCTCTTGTGGCTACAATACAAGTACACTAGAAAGATACCCACTACGCCATAAATCACAATTTTTGTGAAGTTGGGAAGCACCTACTAAGCCATTATTCGTCATTCTGCGGAGAAGCGAGGCACCAGCCGCACGTCTGTAAGGAATTATGTGCACTTTGTTGACGCGACTACTGATGATGATGAAGAATTATGGCTCAGCCCTTTGTAATGGGTTGGAAGCTTTAAACGGCCCACCAGTTAGATAATTTGTATTTGGTGGCGCCCGGTCACTATTTCCCTCTCCCGTCATGCTGTATAACATACGTTGACGTGGGAGAGAGACGCGGGGGAGGGGGGCGAAGAACTTTACTGAGACCCCAAGGAAATGGATCATGCGCTTATGGGCTTCCTTGGCAACCAATACAAGTGCACTTGCGAGGAACCCACTACGGTATAAATCATTGTAATTTTACTGAGACCCCGAGGAAATGGATCATGCGCTTATGGGCTTCCTTGGCAACCACTACAAGTGCACTTGCGAGGAACCCACTACGCTACAAATCATTGTAATGTTTGAGAAGTAGGGCAGCAGGCACTGGGCCATTTTTCGTCATTCTACGAAGCCGTGGTACCTGCTAAACGCATGTAAGGCATTATGCGCACTTTGTTGATGCTGTGCCTGACGACGATGAAGAATTATGGCAGAGTCCTTTGTAATGGGTTGGAAGCATTCAACAACCTACTCATTGCGCAATTAGCATTGTGTGACGCCTGGTTACAGAATTCGCGTTGTGCAACGCGTTGCGCGACGCTTGGTGCTTATTTTACTCTCTACCACGCTATATTTCATATGCTAATGTGATTCCTTCCCGACATGAAGTCTGTATAGGACCTTTTTGCATAGCAGTTCCAAGCACCAGAATGGCTCAGAGGTTGAATACTGGGCTCCCACGCAGAGGGCCCAGGTTCGAACCTCGTTCCATCCTGGATTCTTTTCTTATTTCGTTTTTTTTTCTTATTTCGAGCGATACTGGTTACGGACACCGGCGGCGGCGGCGGCGGCGGCGGACAACTACGGCGCCAAAAACGGCCGGTGAAATGATCTCATAACAGCTTTCGCTGTAAAATGAAACTTTGAACTTGGTTTCCTCCTCTAATAATAAACCTATGGTGGTGAAATAAACTACACAAGAGTTCTTCGAGCACACTTTATCAATCTGAACCAATTCATTGTTTCTCTTTAGTGTCCTTTTAAGGTAATTCATGGCGTGTATTTTTGTTCGTTTTTTTCTAACGCGATAGCGTTAAAGAGCTCGTTTCACATAATTCCGGTGTCGGCGTCGTTGTTTGAGAGCGAAAAATCAGCGTTGACCGGGACCGAAAAATTGAGGAAGATACAAATAAAATAAATAATAAAAATCTTCGGTTCGAGTGAGAATGGAAGCCAGGCCTTCGGCGTGGCAAGCAGGTCTTCACGACAGGGCCATGCCATTGCTCGAAGCTGCTTCGAAAAAAAAAAAATCTGTATGAATGTCATGTAGTGGGAGGAATTTCTTTAACGCTCGCAATATTGCGTGGCAGAAGCGTAGAAGTAATGCGACAAAAGGGGCTAGTTGGCTCATGTTGCCTTGGCGAAGCGCTTACGGTAGGGAGACGAAGGACAGACTACAAAGAACACAGAACACTGTTTAACAGAACGAACGCAAACTTCAACTGGTTTTATTATCCATGCGTAGTCGATATAAATAAAAGTTCAAAAAGCACGCGGAAAGAGACTTGACCCCGCCTATGCGACGTCCACCACAAAATCGATTTCAGCAGGAGATAATTTTATTGATGGCTCACTGACGCATGTTTCGGCGCCCAGAGATGCCATGAGAGCAGCTTCGTAAACTATTATCTCCCTGTCGTCTTTTATCCGCTTCATAATTGTTGTTTTTCTCGAACTGAGGTACGCATGTGCACTGGTTACAGTGGGCAGCTAAATTCCCGGGATGGGTAATTTCTTGACAATTATACCTTTGCTCTCTGAGCCTGGTGTTAACGCATCTTGAGGTCTGCCCGATATGTTTTCTTCCGCGTGTTAATGGCAAACTGTATACAACTGCCACATGACACTGAGCGAAGCTTGGTTTGTGGCCTATTTTACATTTCTTTCCTTCTTGCGTTCCTTGTGTGTTTTATAATTTTCTTACACAACCCTAGCAATTTTTGAGGTGCTGAAAATAAAACTGGCACGTCATGTTTGTTTGCGACCATCTTTAGTCTATTTTATATCTTGTGGATGTAGGGGATAACCACGGGTCGTTGACTTTGTTTTTCGGTTTCCACTTTCTTCTTTTTTGCAGAGATACCGAAACTGAAATGCCCTTGCGACATTTCTTAGCGGGGCCCTTGATGTCTTAGTAGTGGTGGCAACCCTTCGCTGCCGTGTTGCCTCAGCTTCGCGAGCTCGCAGTTCGGAGTCGTCGGATCTCCGCTGGAGCCAGGCCTCCGATTCGTAAGCTCGCAGCGCTGAGTGTTCGGCATGGCGACGTTTATACGTGCGAGTCCATACGGTTCGCTAGCGCGATCACGTGAAATTTCTAAAGCGCGCCAGTCTGATTTGCTAGTGAGATCACGTGATGCCGTGGATTCCCGATGGATTTGAAATGCGCACACTTACCTGATTGGTCAAAGGGAAATCACGTAACCTGCCGGCTCAGCCAATGGCGTTTCAGTGGACGCCTCGTGATATCGTGAATCCGCCGCTAGGTTTCAAATGCGCGTACTTGCATGGTCAAAGTGAGATCACATGACCTGCCCGCTCAGCCCGTGGATCCTCTAGGAGTTTTCTGCGGACGCCGACTACTACGGCACAGGTTAGCCGAAGATGGCTTCGCTGAGAAAGGGACACACGCGGCGCTTTCTTGTTCTTGAGTGGGTAGCGCAGTTTTTAAAGTAAAATGTAAACCTCACAACTCGCCCATTGTGTCATTCTTTTTCGAAGCCGTTCCTTACCTCACCGCATGAAGGTGAGGTCAGGTGAGGGTGAGGGCGCCCATGTCTGCAAAACACTGACGATGGAATGCAGTCTTGTTGGCATACCGTCGGTTAGAGGCTAAAGAAAAAACCATTTCCCTAAGGCTTGCGAACATGTTTTCAGGAATGATTAATGTTTTATTTCTTTTTGCTGTTTCCTCTATTTTCACAACTTCTCTTTGTAAACTGTAATGCGCATCACTGTAGAGGATGGTTCGACAACTGGCGCGTCAGTGAACACACGCCATGTGCTTAGGCTGAGCAGAAAACTCTCGCGCGTGTACATTTTAAGACAACTATAAATTCATTTGAATAACTCTTTACGGCATTTGTCTCCAGCCCTCACATTCGGGGGGCTCTGTATAGCAGCAGCGCTACCGGTATTCATAACTTAGCATATCAACCTTTCGTAGTACTTTTTCCCCTTCACAATATTTCTGGTGACGGCCATTGTCATGGTTTTAATGTTTATGCAGTTTGCTCGATTTTAGCGAAGACTATGTCGGGCCGACTTACGGTCATGCTGCATTTACCATCAATTCATCTAGCCATCGACAACTCATCATCAATTTAGTGCCCTTGAGCTACCATAACATTTCATTCATTCATTACTTTTTTTTCTCGTAGATCCAGATGGCTGCCCCTCCTTCACGCGGCGATTCGCCAAATGATGACCCTACGGCTGATTCTTCCGACTCAACGCAGGAGCCAACCGATGCAACGACGCCGGAGCTACCGTCAAGCCACAACGCCAGCTCCCCAGATGATAAATGTGTGATTTGCTTGGAACTAGTAGAGAACAAAGCATCCCCAGATGGCTGCCATCACCACTTCTGCTTCTCCTGCCTTGTTGAGTGGTCCAAAGTCAAAGACTCATGTCCCCTCTGTATGCAGCGGTTCGGAAGCATCATCCACAACGTCCGCTCACAGGAAGACCACGACCGTTACTTCATCAGAGAACAGCAAAGCTCCTCGATATTGTCGTTAATTGGTTCTGCGCGAACACTTTCGATACCCGTAGAAATAATTTCCCAGCTACAACTGGGACGTATACTAAGACAAGAATATGAAGGGCAATCACGCCTGCCCCATGCAACCTTCCCCAACGCTCTTAGGGGACCCCACACGAGCGTTGAGAGGCTTCATCAGTACATTAGCGACCTGTGGGCTGTACCCAACATCCCGAACTCTCGCCATGTGTCCCCAGAGTTCTACTGCGCGAATCCACGTCAAGTTGACCATCTCGTCCACTGGCTCAACCGCGATCTAAACGCACTGATGGATCACAACGAAACGCGTGTATCGGATGCTTCAAATAATGTGCTATCTCTAATCTTGAATTTGGACAACAGGCATCCAGACTTTTCCCGAAGGGTACAACCTTTGCTGAACGCGTACACGGAGCCCTTTGTTCAGGAGTTTTATTCGTTTGCAAGTCCAGTGTTTGAAACCATTAACGAATACGATCGTAGCACAATTTACGCTGCGCGCCACTACGCATTCGCAGCGGCAAACCCCGTCGATTGTTTCAGACTGGTCTTGCGGGACTCTAGACGAGCGTCCGCTCCAATAGCATCTACTGCACCAGCTGCCGTAACGCACGACACGCCTCAGCCAGGCCCCAGCGTCCATGCTGCTCCAACGGTGCCGGCGGTCACATCAAGCACGGGCAACGGTAGCAACTCTCACAGCTCGAACTGCGTCGTGATGACAGTGCGAAACCCGCTCAGGGACAGAACTCCCACGATGACGATATCTTCGCAAGTGACATCGTACGTCCGTGCGACCAGGGTGGCGGACCGAGTAACTCAAGTTGCACAATCGGATGATTGCAGGCCTCTCGATCATCGTGCCACAAACGACCCGTCTTCGAGTGATGAAAGTGCGGAGTAGCCTCGGAGGAGTAGGGTTTGGCGTTGTGCCACAAGCGATTCAGAAAGCGATGTAGATTACTACCCTCAGAGGCGGATCCCCCTAGCACACACGCGCGAGGATTTAATGTGATAAACTCCAACAGGCGTGGACGCTACTTACTGTTTGGAGAAAGAAAGCAAAGTCTGAATGTATAGTGCAGCTTGGGGATGCAGCACTGATAGCTCGAGTTCCTCGTTGTCCGACGAGGGTGGCCAGCCGTATGGTCGACCGAAAAAGCTGGCGAATGTTGCCGGTGCTGGCAACATTATTAGTAAGTCGCGTGAGGCGTTACATGACAAGAGCTATCATCTCACCACGATCACCACGAACGCTGACTGGTTTAAGAAAAAAAGTCGACGAAAAAATGTGACCTAACGAGTCACACTTGCACACTTGATTTCAGCTTTTTAGATATGTTTAGACATGTACACTGAAGGATTGTTTTTGATACACCAACTGTATTTATTTCATTGGATGTCTCTTTCAGTGTACATGTGGTTTATTTTCCTTCACTTGCACTGTGCGAAATCTAAATCTCATAGCGTTGCTTGGCAGCCTCATCATCATCCACGGCCTATTCTATGTCCACTCCATGACGAAGGCTTTTGCCAATAATCTCCAGTATATCGTATCGTGTGCCAGATCATTCCATCTCGTCTCTACGAACTTCTTGATTTTATCACGCCTAACTTCTTGATTTCATCACACCCACCGAACTCGCTGCCGCCCTCGGCTCACTGACGACCGGTTATCTTATATGTATTACGTGGCCAAAAAACACGTGGATGCATTAGGTGCCTAGCCCAGACCCATTCCAGTGCGCAGCTCTTATGCGCCCGTTGCTGGGCTGAGCGTCGTTGGTCCTCGCCGCAACCGAGTGAACGAGCCCAGCGAAAGATGTCCTGGTACTCGAGCTACGCGACGTTCTTCTCCTTTTGCCGATGCCGGCTAGATTGCTGTGGAATCTTCGCCGACTTCGCCGTTGCAGAAAATAAAAAAAGAAAAGAAAATAATAAAAAAATATAGTAGTCTGTGACTGCAATTTGCACCACCGAAACAAAAAAAGTGATAAACAAATATAATAACGAAAATAAACTAAAACCATCTAAAACGAATGAAATTAAAATTTAACAAAATATTAAATAAAAATACAGAGTATAGCCTGTAACGGCACCTGTATACTTTCTCTCTCACATTGCCTCAATATATTGAGAAATGAAAACACAATTGCGATACTTCCTAATAAGACAGGAGTTGCTGTCACATGTCTTATTAGGCAGTAACGTTATTGTCCGTAACTTGTTTATCGCTTAATACCTACTACAGTATTAGCTACCTTTATTTATTCTCTGATCCATATTGCCGTCGTCCGATCTCTGAATGTTACGGCTATAATTTTCCTTTCCATCGCACGTGCGTGGTCTTTAACTTTCTCTTAAGGTTTCTGGTATCCTGCAATTTTCAGCCTTTCATATTAGCACTGGCAATATGCAATGACTGTACAGTTTTCACTTTAGGGATTGCGGCAAATCGCCTGTCATGATTTGGGAATATCTTCGGTATGCCCTCCCGCCCATCCTTATCCTCTTCCTTTTCGTGGGTCTATTTTCCTTGTTAGTAATTCGAGCTGTACTCGGTTACAACCTAAGAACAAATGTAAGCTCCGCCCACAGCCGTCGCGATCCCACCCACAGACAATTTGCATAAATGCCCTATCCAATCGCATTTGCACATTTCCATGACGTCAAGCGCCTTTCACGTATTTTAGGTTCGTGTATTTGGCATACAGACGCATGTTGGCGTCGCTGGTTTTTGGACGAAAACTTACTTTCTGCCAAATTTCAGGAAAGATTTCGACATTTCTGCTCAGCCAAATTTATTATTTTATGCAGGGACGAACACAATAGCAGCGAAGATGTACTTATTGTTAGATTGAAAACCGAAGAGCACGGTTATGCTGCACAGATGAATGGCAGTCGAGCAGCAGTTCTGTGGGCGGAGCTAGTATTATAGACGAAGCACGTTAGGGTCTCTGCTGGTTGGCGTGTCATGTAGTCGTCACGGTCCATCATAAACTGGTTTGCGCCACAAAAATGGGGTAAATCTCGCTACTCGCCACCGGTCCATACTATGCATATTATGAGTTAAAGGACCGACAACCAATTTTCATGGTACCTATTTTCTTCAGCGCAGCGGAAAGCTCACCGGTCAGAGTGCCTAAGCACGGAATGGTAACGTGGAAAACGCCGCGAAACATTTGTAATCAGAATTTTTCCGTCTGCGGCGAATATGAAGTCATTATACACACGAGACAACATATGCTGCAAACAGTGAGCGCGAGAGCGGTTCGTGTTCGAGCGCGGTGAGTTACTGCGCATGCATGCACCTCGCGCGCATGCGCCGCGGCTTGACATGGTCCACTGGCGGCCGCGAAGGCAGCGCCGCTTCTCACCATGCAGCTCCTTTTACCTCGTAAGCAGCACAGAATTGAGTGGGGCTGGATAATAATATACATACTCTAATTTTGAGGACTAATTATGGCACTCATGACAGCATCAGACTACGTACAGCAATGTGACCGACTTCATAATCCAGCTTCAAGGCTCTTCCGCTAGGCTGCGCGACATATCGGTTTTTGTTACTTTTGCACACGATTTAAAAATATAAATACTACTCGCAACGCGAAAAGGATGCTGGAATCGATCATTATATTTTACGGTCTTTTCATTTATACCAGGATCTAATCCCACGTTCTGGCCAGTTGTCAGTCCCTTTAAAGGTTCGTCATTACTGCCTGAAACATTGTGTGGCTTAGCAGCGGTGTTTACCAAGGCGCTCAAGTTTCTTATCTAAAACCAGATACACAAACGTGGATATCTACGGTAAAGTCATCTATTTGAAACACCACTTCTTGAAACATATCTGCTAAGTGATGGTGCTTCACTCGCCACCGGTGCACTAAAAATGAAGAAGGCAACAGTTAGCCCAACAAATAGCCGACAACGTTAGTGGAGCTGAAACACCCTTCCCTACATGCCGTAGAGAACTGAAACCGGGCATGTAGCGAAGAAGACGCACCTTAGGATAACCTGCATTGCGACGCAGTTTCCCGACGACGATAGTAGAGCTGAAACACCCTTCCCTACATGCCCGGTTTCAGGCTTGGCACCACTAGTGCCTTATCAAAGAAATCTCTCTCAAAACAATGTGGCAAATTACCTCGGTCAGGCCCTTCTTCTTCTGTCTCTCATCGCCCATTAGCAGCGATTTCGCTGTGGGAAACACCGGCACACATTGCATGCTTTGCCCCATCCCAGGTTTCACGTTAGTGGAGCTGAAACACCCTTAATAATATAATAATACTTGGGGCTTAACGTTCCAAAACCACGATATGATTATGAGAGACGCCGTAGTGGAGGGCTCCGGAAATTTTGACCACTTGGGTTCTTTATCATTATCATCAGCCTGTCTACGCCCACTGCAGGGCAAATGCCTCTCCCATGTTCCGCCAATCAGCCAGGTCCTGTGCTTTCTGCTGCCACGTTATACCTACAAACTTCTTACTCTCATCTACCCACCCAATTTTATGTCTCCCCCTCACGCGTTTGCCATCTCTTGGAATCCAGTCAGTTACCCTTAATGACCACCGGCTATCCTGCCGACGTGCTACGTGCCCGGCCCATATCCATTTCTTCTTCTTGATTTCAACTATGATATCCTTAACCCCCGTTTGTTCCCTGACCCGAGACACTGGAAGTTGTAAAGGAGTACGCTCCTTAGGACAGGTAGTAACCGCGGAGCCGAACCATGAGAGTGAAATAACCAGAAGAATAAGGATGGGATGGGGCTCATTCGGCAAGCATTATCAAATCATGAATGGTAGTCTACCACTATCCCTCAAGAGGAAGGTAAACAACAGCTGCATCTTACCGGTACTTACCTACGGAGCGGAAACCTGGATACTTACAAAGAGGGTTCAACTGAAATTGAGGACGACGCAGCGAGCGATGGAAAGGAAAATGATAGGAGTAACCTTAAGAGACAGGGAGAGAGCAGAGTGGGATTCTTTAACGTGCACCTAAATCTAAGTACACGGGCCTCGAACATTTTCGCCTGCATCGAAAATGCAGCCGCCGCGGCCGGGATTCGATCCCGCGACCTGCGTGTCAGCAGTCGAGCGCCATAACCACTAGACCACCGTCGGCCCCGTGGCGGCCCCGTGGCGGGGCCGAAACATCCTTCCCTATATGATTTCTATACAGGTTATTTTTTTTTAATTCTTAGGCTGTAACCAACTATAGATGTGCATACGCCTGTACAGATTCTAAAGGCTGATTGCTAACTTTAAGTACATTTTTTTTTGCCAAGCTATTGAAAATTATCTTGGGGTCTTCAGAATGCTAGGTTTTCTTCCTACTCTAATACTTTCTCCGCTCAGAGCTTCAATCCTATTTTGCGATTCGCTCCGATCATTGCTATAGAGCAGAATGTCATCTGCAAACCGTAAATTGCCAATTTTCTCCGTCACTCTTTATTCCTGTTTCTTCCATTCATACAAGATGTGTTGTTCCACTATTGGTGCTCTCCGAGGCGCCATCGAATATATTAACAAAGCCGGCTAATCAATGAGCAGTACTCTGCGACTTTCCTACAATCTATTTTATTAGGTCTTCTTTGCGGATCCTGTGAACAACGTTTGTCGGTCATATGATAAACGCCACACCATACGACCGAAAAAGGACGCGACTAGTGTTTCAGTAGGTGCGTGGTCACTGCAGAATTTCCAGCAACAATCTCGCTGATGAAGCCGCCACGAGAGCACACTAAACAGCAAATCTTGTTTGTACGCCTTTGTCAACGATCGACGCAGCCCAACGCATAAAGTTTGACATTCCCGAAATCGCGCACCCTAAGTTCATTCACCATCGATTCCTTTCTTTCGACCCATATATACGTGACTGCGCGAACTACGTTACCTTTCGCGGTGTGAGGGTACACATTGTATCGTAGCACTCAGGTACTTATTTGATGGGCCCTTGCGGTGTTGAGTAGCCGTGGTGCCGTTCTACAACGGACCCAAGTGACCGAAACGATGTGATAGCACTAGAAAACGATGTTAATATTATATTTTATTTCATGTCCTTACTTACTCGATGTTGGATCTAGTACAATGCTATGTTAATTACGTTTCTTTTGATATTGTGCCCTGGTAGATCCCTTCCGTACAACAAAATAGCAGCCAGTTAAATGCAGATCTTGTCGCATATTCACACTATAAAGAAGCCTTTGAAATGCCTAAAACTGTCATACGACAAAAACAACGTTGTTGAGCCTTTGGGTAATAGTGACATAGGTTCATCTGTATCGCGGTGCGCCTATGGCGTTTTCCCTATTTCGCCAGTATCACTGCTACCAGCGCAGGTGTCGTCTTCGGTGGGCGCGAGCGTGCCCTCCGCCGCCGACAACTGCGGGTACAAAAACTCAATATAGCCAAAAAGGCAGCGTACTTTGGCATCAGCGGTCGGCCCGTATCACTAAAGCGCACGTCAAATAAGATTAGCCGCTTCACTGTGGACCTTGCTTCTCCCAGCAGCTGGTCCCATCTCTTCCGAGAACAAAGCGCGAGTGACAGCTGGGAGAATTATTTTCGTAAGTTCTCCCGGCTGCCAGAAGAACAGCCACTGCCTACAAGTGCTCGTTGTTAGCGGAATCTTTGCTGCTCGTGCAGAGGTGCATGCTCATGTCCACTTGGTGATGCACCTACACTTGCACAGTCAACCGCAAAAGGTGACGAACCACGCCAACGCGTGCTAAACTGCCCGGTCGCGCCACATACCGTATAGACCTCAGTGCTATAGGACAGAAATGGGTTATTTGCTGGCTTGCAAATTTTCCGCTAACACGCAGCGCATTGTTAGTTCGTCTTTTTTTTTTGTTTTCAAGCAAAGCGCTCATCTGGAACAAGGCTGTCACACTTCTAGTTTGATAGCAGTGTCAAAGCAATCACGGTGCACCTCTAGCTATGTGCTGATGGATAGATACCGATTGGTGCGAAGTGTTGTAACGGTACTTGCTACGCAACGTCAATGGGGAGTTTTAGTGTAGCGGAAAAAGCTTACTTTAGCGTTAGCATGCGTCTCAACGTTAACGCTAAAGCGGAACGCGCTGCGAGTCAACAAGTGGTCTTTTAGTACAACGGAAGGCATTCCCGCTAACACTAACGCTAACGCAAGCACATACGGCGCCATCTAGATATCAAAACACTAAATGCACAGTAGAATCCACAAGTGCGCCACTAAGTTGAGGTTATCCAAAGTCACCGTTGCTGCACCTGCCTTATCGCCGACCACAGATTCGTGCACTGCCGCGGAAAACGTGACAAGGAATGCGAATCGTGACAGGTCGTGGCTTGACTTGTGACCGTATTGGCCGCATCTTGCAAACAGGCGAATAAAGACATCGTCGCCATCTCTGCGTGGCTGCAGCAAACATGAGCGAACGTTGTAAACAAACCTTGTTAAGCCTTCTGCACCTCTAATCGACAGTGACACGTATCTCGAAAACACAGCTATTTTATCGGCAGTATACGGCTGGCGAAGCGCCATTACTCAAAGCTAAATCAAATACGAGCATTATTTGCGAATGAATGAGTTTGATAATGCAGGCCGACGGCTGGAAAGATTCGAATTGGACGGCTCTCGCTTCAACAGGCGCCGCCATCTTGCCCTACGTACGGAATCCCTTGCGTGCGTTAGCGTTTAACGCTATACTCCGGAAATAGCGTACGTACGTAAGAGCTCAGGCTGCGTTTCTTTTCTGCACATGCGCGGTTTGGAGCACGCAACTAACGCTAACGCTAAATCCCTGCGCTTGCTGTTTTCCGCTACACTAATACTCCCTAATACGACTGCGTGTTTCTATCGCTTCAAAGAGTGTTGCTGTTCTGTCAATGGAAAGAGAAATGATAAAATGACATTTTATTGGTGCAAAAAAGAGAAAATACAGGCAGCTTGCGCTAGTGGTGCAAGGCTGGACCAACAGCGGAGCTTGTAGCCGGCCTTGATTATTAGCAAAGTCTTAATTAGTAGCCACGGTCCTAACCGCTAACTTGCAACCCAACTAGCCCACTAATTAAAGAAGAGCAAACATAAATAGACTTGATTACTACAAGCACTTGGCGTTGACCCAGACGTGATGACGAACGTCAGCAGTATGGAGTGAGTGTGCTCGTTAAGCGAGTATCAGCCACTGTTCACTTTTTTAACTGCTGCGCGCTTCCACTCTACAGATCAGGTAGTCACCAGCACGGAATCCACATGAAGCTACCGCCCTGCCATCAGAAACGGATAGCCTCCAAAATACGTCGTATGGGTAGTGTATGTGCTATAGGTCGTGGAATTGGACTGCAGATGATAAACGCGCGCGCGTGATACAGCCGCTGAAACTGTTCGAGTCATATTGATTTCATTTGTGGAAACAATAAAATTCAAGTCGCCAGGCGGAATTTTAGCCATACTTGACAAAGCCATACTTATCAGTCATGATGTTTTGCTTAAAAAACTTGATCGCTACGGTATTCGCGGCGTAGCTCACTCTCTTATTACGTTCTACCTTCAGCACAGATCACAGTTCGTAGCTATAGCCGGGGACCAATCGGAGTTGAAATCTGTAAGAACAGGCGTCCCACAGGGGAGCATATTGGCTCCGTATCTCTTCATATTGTACATCAATGACATAGTCAATGTTGATCCATCTGCTAAGTGCGTAATTTACAAGTGTTGAAGATTGGGCGAGTTGGTTCGTCGTACTTGAAATGGTATAGCGCATTACGGGGAAGAAGAAACGGCCTAGCAGACCGACACAAGAGGACAGAGCGTAATTTACGCAGACGATACAAGTCTGTTTTTTGATGGTGACTTAGGTTCTGAAATGTCAAATCGAGCCAATAAGACGCTTACAAGTATACAAAAGTGGGCGACAAGTAATTGTCTTAAGCTTAATGTAGAAAAAACAAAGGCGGTGATGTTTCATCCACGTAACAAACAATTTCAACTAACCCCCACTAAATTAAATAATACTGAAATAGAAATACTATCGTCTTTCAAATCGCTTGGCGTATATTTCTCGGAAACTATGTCGTGGGATTGCCAAGTGAATCACTTAGTTAGTAAATTATCTAGAACAATAGGTACTATGCGTCGCCATTGTAACTATCTTCCTACATCCATTAATATGATGTTATATAATTCAATGTTTCTTTCCCTAGTTCAATACGGAATTCTAGTCTGGGGGACGACTTCAGCTGAGAACATTCACAAGCTGATGGTATTACAAAAAAGAGCAATACGCCTTGTCTCCAGGGTGTCATATCTTTGGCATACTGCTCCTTTGTTTACAAAGCTTAGAACTATAAAAATTGAATCTTTGTACACATATAGGCTTTGCCGCATGTATAGAATGGAAAAAAGTAAGAATGATAACGCTTTAACAAAATTGGCATCCTTACAGCAACATAATTCTTTTTATAAATTTCGTCATTTAGAACCTTGGATCGTTAACAAAAACAGAACTAAATACGGTGACCAAATGCTACAGTTTTGTTTACCTACTGTTCTAAATCAAGTATACAAAGAGAATGGTCTCAGTGTATCAACTCTGTCGTTAAAAAGGCTACGCCATGTATTTATGTGATTGCTTGTGCTGCCATGGGTCCATTTGTTTGTCTTTTTCTATGTCTTTAGCACTTCGCCTAATTTCTTCCCCTTGTTTTAATATGTTTCCACAATAACCTTGTTTATTTATTCCGACCGTGGATGTTTACTGTTTTTCTGTTTTAGTTAGTCCATTCATTATGTATATCGTGTGTTCGACCGCTGTGAAGCCGCCCAGTGTATGAGGTGGCCAGGTTCCCCTCAAGCTGCTCAATGCAGCTTTTTTGCCTGGTCATCCTCGCAACCTTGTTGTGAATAAACACAATTCAATATCTGGGGTTTTACATGCCAAAACTAGGATATATGATTGAGGCACGCCGCAGTGGAGGGCTCCGGAAATTTTGATCATCTGGTCTTCTTTAACGTGCACTGACGTCACACATTACATGGGCTTCTAGTATCTCGCCTCCATCTAAATGCGACCGCCGCGACCGGGATCGAACCCGCGACCTTTTGGCTCAGCAGCCGAGCACCGTAACCGATACACCACCGCGGCGGACTCGGGCAACAACTGCCCCAATTAAGAGAGGGGTTCATACAGACACCTTCTTCTTCTGAAAAATGAGCTTTATCATTTGATGCTTAAAATAGGAGAATTCGGGCATAATGTGGCTCTCTGAACATATGAAAGTGTTTGAGGGACAATGAATAAAAATATTGTGTAAGTTGGTTCGTTAAATCATTAGTGTAGAAGTCCGTCGTGTGAGATCTTCCCTTCCACCGAAACACTCACCGAAGCTTTTGATCGAAGACAACGAACTGCCCCCGTTATGGTAACTTGAAGTAATCATCCATGGGTCGTCCATTTATTCTGCTCTCTATGATTAATTCAGTGTCAATGTTACACCAGAGGTAACCACAATATCGTCATTTTCTGGCTCGCATATCTTTGTTCTCGCTACGAATCACAAATGTGTTGTTACGGAAATTGAGTCTTTCAATCTAGCTCCACTTATTTTTTCTATTAAAAACAATCGAGTTGAACAAATATTTTTATCTTTTTCTGATAAATACATATCCTGAATCGGTCGGTGAAAAATGATGATTCCAGTCACGTCACGCGAACTGCAGAAGAAGGGACTCAATATTTTACGCACTTGAAAGCAGGTCAGACGAAATCGCGTTGGAATATAAATAGCAAGTGTTTTAAAGAAATCACGAGAAAGGAAACAGACAACGCCAAAGCCGCTTCACATACGCGGAACGTTTCTGCAATAGGTCCCACAATAAACAATATTTATTTAGACAGGCTTAATCGAAGTATGGACAAAGTAATGGTGATAAAACAGGAATACGAATATTCGTCCACAATACCTTACCAATTGCCCCTTTTATTTCGCACCTTTCGGGGACATGCAAGAAGTTAACGCAGCCACTGGCGTTGGAACAGTGGGTCATCGCAGTTATTTTTTTGTCTCTAATGTACGTAGTATCAATTCAAGGAACGTCATACTTGAGTAAATTGCGAATGTAACGTGCTAGCTTTGACCCAGACTTGGTTCAGTCCAGCTCCCCAGATCAGCGACTACGTCATCCACCATAAATGTCACAAAAAGAAAACAAGGGGCGATACTGATTTTAAAAAGCACAGGCTATCACTTATAGTCAACGTTTTCCGCCGATTATAAGTATTGCTGATCAGCATTACGTTACCATTTACATGGACAGTAATAGGCGTGGGCTACAGACTAACCAGAGAATTCTGGTTGCCTTATCTGTGATATTGGCGAACACCTGGTTGCATGTTGCAAAGACTTCGCGAATTATCCCAAGGATGTGCTGGAAGCATTTCTTTCTCCTTAATTGGTGGTACTCCCACCGGCTTTATCATAATCCATAATACTAGTGTCTATAGACCCTTCGTTCGGCCAATCGCATCTCATTATCTGCGAGCAATTATGTGCGTTCGCTAACGAAAACGTGTCGCATGCAACGCTTGTAGATGCGTTAAAATTACTGCGTGATGGATCAGCAGATATGATGTGCGACGATGCACAAACCTTGTGCATGTGCATGGTCTATCAACCACCAGTGATGGATGTTCATTAGGCAGTGAATATACAGGTGCTATTCGCAAGTACTAATGCGAGACATGTGTGTTGCTCCTTTCGTATAAAAGGAGCCACTTTTCCAGGCATTTAATGAGCCTCAGGTTGTTTTTAAATTAAGCAACAAATTAAAAAGTCAGTTTCGCCGCAAGGGCGAAGCAATGAGTGCGATAGCAAGAAAAGCGGCCCGTGATGGACGCGCTGCTACGCTGCATAAATATCTGCCCCCCGGCAGCAACTATGCCCGCGGACAACTTTTCTTGGCAATGAAACGAAGGCTACAGAGCCACAATGCACGTACCCTACCGCTAATGAATGTAGACCCACAATTGCGCCCGTATTTTCTACGTGAGATATATAAAATACTCCTTCATTTTCTACATGTAGCTTTTTGAGACGGAACGCAGCGCTCACAAGCGAGATATATGTATTTCTTTTACTTTATACGTTGTCACTTTGCGTTATTGCGTGCGTGAAAAAGTCGCGCCCTTTACCCGTACCTTAGACGCTAAGCAGCGTTTGCGTCGAAATGCAACGCTAGCCTTCACTTTCCACGGCGTTACGCGACGCGCGCCAAACCGGACTACTTCGCGTAGCAGATGTGCAGACGCTCCGCCCCGTAGCTTTCCCTTCATTGCCAAGAAAAGTTGTCCGCGAGTATACCGCGCGAGCAGACAGCGGAAGGGCAAGGTTCTCCCTGCCAAATATTAGAAGAAGCGAGCGAGCTGGCCGACGACTTTTAAATGCGCCCGTTTAGGGAGCCTTCACGTGCGCGCCTCTGTGCCTCCGTCGGAGGCACGGAGGCGCGCACATGAAGGCTCCCTACGCCCGTTGCGCTCCTCGCGCCATCTCGCTGGTAATGAAGAAACGCTTATAAGCGCCCGCCGTCTCAGAGTCCTGCCAGTGGTAAAGGGTGTGTATGTAACGCTCGCCGTTAGCTGCCTGAAGGATCTGCTCTTTGTGGCGTAATGGCCAGCGCCACGCGCTGCGGAGCGAGAGGTTGCTGGTTCGATTCCGTGCTTCGGAAGCAATCATTTTTCTTTGGGACTTATATATATATATATATATATATATATATATATATATATATATCATCAGCCTCTCTACGCCCACTGCAAGGCAAAGGCCTCTCCCATGTTCCGCCAATCAACCTCCCACATGAATATATATATATATATATATATATATATATATATATATTCGGTGCAGGACGGTGGTGACGGGGATGGCAAAAATCAGCCGAGACTGTCCATATAATGGCTATCGCAATAAAACAATAATACAATTAGTGATTTAAACGTATACAGAGAAGCAGGGAACCATATTGCATTACTCGTAAAATCTGTATTGCGTGCTCCACAAACTGTTGCGCATTACCGCTACTAGCTGTTTTAGCTCACAACAAAGTTTATCAATGTTTATGTGGGGAGATAAAGCAGGCAGATGAGCTCTCCGAATAGGGGCACCACTGGGTGGTGACTTCGGAAAACGCCGTCAGTATCGCACCATAATTTATTCCAGAAATCAGTCACACTGGATGTATTAGAAACAAGTCAGTGCAAAGGGAGTGCCTCTGCCAGCCACAGTTCAGTTATTCTGAGTTGCCGAGTGGTGATGGTTGCGATGTTTTGCGATCGACGAGGAGTGCTTCTTTTTGCGCGAACATTCTCTGTTCAGTGCTAGGGCCCGTATTCTGGAACAATCGCGAAAGGCGACAGTATCGCCTTTCGTGACGTAGAATCTGATGCGTTTAATAGGTGAATCAACTAGCCCGTGACGTAATTGTTGAACTGGCCGTTGGTGTTACGAATGTCTCACAACACAGGAGTGAGCGTACTGTATACGAGCGCAGAGCGACCCGGGTGTGGGGTTTTCGAGTGTATGCTGGCTTCTACGCAGTGGCCAGGCTTGGCTGTGGCTACTTGAAATGTAAGACGTGTTGAAAGTGCTTTCAATGTTTTTTGTGCAACTGTTTAAAGCACACTATAATTTTGAAGAATGCAACTCTGTGTGGAATGTATTTGTGTTGAGAGTTTAACACGGCGTACTCAGAAAGTTAGCCGTAGTGGGCCGCCGCAGCGGCACCGTCTCGGCATCTCAACCCGTTGCTCGCGCGCGATGGACTACGCGAGCAACGTACGGTTCATGTTCCTGTAACGTTCAAACCAAAAAAAAAAAAAAAACGCACACGTTGGCAAATGAACGAGTATTGAATGCACACCAAGATAATGCTCTCTGAAGCTTCGGCGTAAAGAATGCTGCGCACATCCACCAAATTATTGAATACTATATAGAAGCTACCGTCTATATGTCGCTGAAATGATATATATAGACTTCACCACCACCCGACGGTGATAAGGTGTGTTTGTTTCCTCCAGGCATGTCAGGAGCACCGTATAGAGCACCGTCACGTCGACGGAAATGCTAGATGGCGTCCTCATTTTTCCGGCTTTGCTCAATAGCCAATCAGCGCGCACCGAATGCGACAGTTTGGCCGTTGTCGCCTTTTGCGATCGTTTCAGAATACGGCCCAGGCTGCCTTTGCGCAACAATTTTAATGCGAGGGCATCGTTTGGCTAGCTTATATCTAATTTGGTCTGGTCTCATACGATGGCTGCATAAACACACACACACACACACACGCAAAGAATAAGCGGTGCACTCGAGTATTGAAGGCGACTTGCCATTTTTCGTGGCCACATTTTGTTGCCGTGCGCCTTTATTTAAATATCATCGCAATTCCTTTTCGCGGGAAGTTTTGTTCTGACGTAACATGTCAGGCAAACGTTTAGAGGACAATATCAGAATGAATTCAGGTCAGGCAAACGTTCCGGGGACAATATTTTTATACTCATCAGTGCCCAAAGGTTTCAGCAGCTCATAACAGACCTTTATGGATGGCATTTCTAAATATTAGAGAGCATATACAACAACGTGGACAGGGAAATTATATGTAAGCAGGAGGGCTTAGACGATCTCGTGGAATTGGTGAAAGAGATACATAGTGATAGCCGCTTAAAAATTGTTTTAGGAAGGCCGGAAATGCAAAGAATTAGAGGAAATCGATCGAGGACCTAAGCAAGGATGCCGTCTATCTCCATTGTGGTTCCCGCTAACCGACGAATGATGACTTAAGGTTTAGCTTATCTATACATGTAATGGGCAAATGATGAAACATGACATTCGTGAACTGATGTATTTGGACGACATAGTTTTGCTCGCCGACAATGCAAGGGACTTAAGGAATCGTCAAATACATGAGGAAATGAGGCGCGATATCTAGGCCTTGATGTTAGCCCATATAGTAATCGACGATTAAAACATTCAACGAAAGAATAAGCACTACTGATGTGATATCTAACCAAGAGCAAGGCTTATTACAAAGTATAGCGTTGTGAGCAACCAGGTGAAGAAAATCAATGAAGTAAATCAGGGCTGGGCAAAAATACTTTGAAATCGCGTCGCGATACAAGATACTCGGGCAACAAGTATCTAAGATACGCTGATGCAATACTGGTAACGAAATTTTTTTTGACGCATCGTGTATACATAGAGGACATAAAATTGCAATGACTTTTTATATTCTACTTACCTGCTCAGCGTAAAGCGTTCAATAGGAACATATTCACTAACGCGAAAACTTTTAAAGGGCCCCTAAAACGCCCAGTGGTCAAAATTTAGTTGTGGTGTTGCAGCTGTGCATGAGTCTACAACGAACACGGGGCCGAGAGAATTTTTCAAAATGGTGCCGTAATAGCGGAGTTACACTGCTGACATGACCGGATTCTACTGGTGACGTCACGACCAAAGGTGGGGATGCCGAAAAGCTCGGAGAGGAGCCCGGGATTGTTTCTTTCCCGGGATTGCCGCGGCATGTAGCGCTGCCGCATTTGGCGCTGCTGATCGTGGCGGCACTCTGAACTCGATGCAGGCGTTCGCTTGAAATGTAAAAAAAAAAAAAAAAAAATGCGTGAAGCTTGCACTAAGCCGAGCAAGGCTTGAAACAGTGAAACTTGTTTCTAGGCGATGCAGGTTGTTTTTAGGTTTCTTCTAGGTCGTTGCTAGGCTCTAGCTATGTGATGCTAGGTTGTTTCTACGTTGATTCTCAGACGTTCGAGTTAACCCCACAGACAGTCACAGACACAACACGGATGTCCAAACTGCAGGCACAGAACCTCACGCTGACACCAAGCTTTCGCACCTCTCATAGACCTACGGGCACGTCGTCGTTGGCATCGTTTCGGGGCGTTCTCGCAGCCGCCGTTGCGTTTCCCGTTCCCTAGTATTCTCTCGTTGTACGTGCTCGGGGTCTTCGGCTTGCCGCCGTCGCTTCGCGGCGATTTGTTAGGCTAACTGTTGCCTTCTTCATTTTTCGTGGACTAGCGATGAGTAGTGGCATTTACCCAATTTCTGTGGCACATACCCGTTTATGATGATGATAGTTTTTTGGTTCGCCGGACAAGGAATGATTTGCTAAACAGCTTCGCTGTTACAAAAATACTGGAGAGTCGAAATCCAGTGCTTAATGTAGCGTTAATTCTGCTCTAATCCAACGTTAATTATGCGGTTAATGTGGCGCTAGTGTCGTTCTTGTGTAGGCCCTGGTGTAGTTACAAATCCTGCACGTAATGCAGCTCCGCTACCGTGAAGCCTGAGGAAGTGGGTAGCACGGACAACCCAGCAATTTCCTTGGCGCTCGTGCGCTTGCCGATGCGGCGGCGCGTGTATCAGCCGGATGTTTCAGAAGCGTTGTTCGCAATTTTAGGTAAATTATTGCGATTAATTCTGGGTTGTTTCTGTATTTTATAATATTTTAGACCTTGTTAGTTTATTTTCGCAATGGTTTAAAGCATTGTTAGCCTTGTGTTAGGCCTGTATTGACCACTGCGTGACCATGCGACATGAGACAGTTGATGGACGACAAGACACGAGCCCCTAAAGTGCGACGCACTTGAACATTTCGGAGGTGGTTTAGGGGTCCTTTAACAATTTTTGTCATACGAGAGGACTTTTGCAACCCAGAAATTCTTCAGACGCATTGTAGTGGCACAAAGCGTCGCAAAATACCGCCGCTATTCACGCAATTTCCAGTTATAGCTCCGATTACCTGATAATCTGTAAGGGTAAAAAAATTAGTGTGACCCGAAAAAGATTTTAAAAATACACATAAGTAAAATAGAAAGGCTGTTCCGCATCATCTGATCACCGTGAATACGTATAGAAACAAGCTACAGGCGGCGGCACTAATCGCTATCACATTTTGGCATGAAGTATCGCCAACTTACCTGTTAATATCAGGCAAAAGAAAATTCGGTTCCTATGGGAAATAGCATAAAACGGCTAATGGTGACGTTCATGAGAAGTGAGTGTGTGGTATCATGTTTCTCGAATCCCCTACGGAACATCTTGAAGATGTTTTCTTATTAACCGAACATCTTTAAGATGTTTCCTTATTATTTACATTTTTATAATGAAAACACAATTTATAATAATAATAGACCCTTTTCGAAAAAGGGCGCCCCTAGCGCCGCGCACGCAAACTACAGTCTGCCGCCATTGTGAGGGCACCGCAGCAGACGACGCAGGCTTCGGCAACGTGCCAGTGCGTGACATTTCAGCACCGCCGAATCGTGAACTGTCATCAAAGTTTTTCGTAGAGACGGCGTGTTGCAATGGTGCAGACGTGCTGCGTTCCCATGTGCCACCATCGAGGATATCGCGACGAGAACAGCGATAAGGTACGCGATAAAACTTGAACAACAAACGCACGTGCTCTCTCTCCGTACGTGATGTCAAACGGACGTGCGGAAGGGCGCCGTTTTGTAAACGCGCTACAGAAACGAACGTGCTTATTTCACAGCGCCATGTGTAGCCTTGCTTTTACGAATGAATATACTTCTCTCGAGTGCCTGCATTCGGTGAATTGCGATAGATTGTTTGTGCAGAAATACTGCGAGGGTTCGTAAGGCCAGTCAGAAAAATAAAAATGAAGTTGCGTACCATTGATTTAGTAGCGACAGTACTCGCATGTCGTAAGCCACGTGTCAACATTTTTTAGTACAGACAAACAGGGGTTAGGCAGAATTTGGGGGGGGGGCACCACCTTGATCTGAAGTGGGGGCCGGGCAGGCAGATGTGGTCGAGTGTCATCTTGTGCTCTGCGTATCATGGCAAAAAACAATTTCGGGGGGGGGGGGGTGCACGGGCCCAGTGTGCCCCCCCACCCCGCCCTGGCTACGCCACAGAATACAAATATACTCAACGCGTGGCGTCCGGAATATAGTTGCGTGGTGTGGCTTGCGGCAGACAGTATTTTCACCGGTTGCGGTCGCATAGTTCCGCGACAGTGACGTCCTTTCCTTCGGTGAGAAGTTTGTAGCTTCGGCGAGCCTTTTTTCCCTGGTCCGGGCGCGCACGCGAGTTGGCTGTGGTCACGGTCCCGCAACCGCGGCAGTCGAGCCAAACTGCTCATCCAACCCGTTGAAGGGTACAAAATGTTGCTCATTGTGCAGCGGGAGCACCTCAGAAAGACCGACGGAGAGTACTAAGAGCTCGTTCAAGCACGCAAACGGTGAGATTTCAGCGGATGACACGGAGAACTAGCCGCCAACACAAACATCACAGCACTCACGCATTTGACGGCTCGCTTTCCATGCCCTCATGATGGCGCTGGCTATCCCACGCTCCTTTGCGAAACGAAACTGACGAAAAGCCCACCGTCAGGTGGCGTATTTATGAAAAGGGTCTATAATATCTGGGGTTTAACGTCCCAAAACCACGATATGATTATGAGAGACGCCGTAGTGGAGGGCTCCGGAGATTTCGACCACCTGGGGTTCTTTAACGTGCGTCTAAATCTAAGTACACGGGCTGAAACATTTTCGCCTCCATCGAAAATGCAGCCGCCGCGGCCGGGATTCGATCCCGCGACCTTCGGGTCCGCAGTCGAGCGCCATAACCTCTAGACCACCGTGGCGGGGCGAAAACACAATTTCGCTATTTTACTAAGTAGTGAACATAACTTTTGTTTCTATTTATTCCAGACACGCCTTAGATGACTCATCAAACGCCAAAATTGACCATCGGCGTCGGCATCACCGGCGTCAACACGAGTGATGCAGAAAATCATCACGTGATGACGTCACCATATGACGTCATAATGAAGTTACAGATCGCCAAAATGTTTGACGTCAAAATGACGTCATATAACGTGACGTCGCATGCCCTCGCCGCTTGGTCAAAGGTGGGCCGATCACGGAGGCAGTACAAGACCAGGTGAGGAGCAGAAAACTTGCAATGCCTCCTACCCTGGAGGCAGTGAAAAACTACGTTAGGTGCAGAAAGCTTTCGGAAGAAGTCGGGGGAGGATCAATACATCTGCTGAGAAGAAAAAGGTGTCCTTTCGCTTTCAAGTCGTCGTAGGAGAATACATAAAGGACCTTGGGAGTTTTTGCCCTTGGCATAAGAGTAAACTGAAATGGAATGTAAGTATGTAAATATTAGGAATGACGCAGACAATTAAAAATAAGAATAAAGCAGAGAACTTATTTGGGCAGCACGTTGCAAAAGACACATCGCCCCAAACAGACGAAAAAAAAAACAATGCGGAGACCTAGGAAACGTATGAGATGCAAAAGAACAGCTAATAAAGCGCTTGTGGGGCTTGGTTTTGGGACGTTAAACCCCAGATATTATTATTAAAGCGCTTGTGGTAACAAATCAATTGTGATTTGAAAAACTCTTTGAATAAAGATAGCAGGAAGAACAAAGATACAGTACCATGCCAAGCTATCTTCTGTTAGGTAAATGCTTGTTCTATTACATCTAGCACCGGTACCGGTGATGCGATAGCTGTTAAAACCTTATTTCCATGTAAGTCTATCACATCACATGTAAGTAAAACTTACATGCGTGAGATCCTTGAAATCACTGATGTGTGAAAGCCACGAGACGCAAGGCGACACCATTCTTGCATTCTTCAGACTTCGTAACAATGCACCACGCAAGAGGGACTTCAATAACGACACTACAGCGGCATCAGAACTTGCCCGAAAAACGCCCCACACATTGGAGTACGAAGCACAGTACAGTGGCTGCAAACAAGAGTCATGGAATCAAAACAACTAAAAAGAAAAAAAAATCAAGAAAACAAGTGGTCGGATTCGTGCAGACGTTCGCGCCTTAGTTTTTGTCGAGACGGTATTATACACATTTAGATTATACACATTTACACATCAGTAACATACATATATACAAATAAGTGGCATATTATACACATATTATACACATTTCAGTAGTATGAGATATTACTTGGTTTTACATGCTATCATATTCATATTTTCTTTTTTTCATACATACACATTAAAAAAGATTTATACATTCGGAATATATTTTGAATAAAGTGGAAGCAATTTTGGAATCAAACGATTCTGTTTTAGTATCATTGTTCACAGCAAAGAAAAAAAAATCAACTAATTATACAAGTATTCCTAAATGTAAATGCCCATGGATCTACTATGACGTTAGTCGAAAGAAGAAATGATTTAAGATGACATTTAAATTGTTTAGTTTTTAGTGTTAAGTCTATATTCGATTCGTGAAGGTTTAGTAATTGTATAATCTTATAATCAATAGCCTGCTTGCCATGGTTCGTGCGTGTTTTCTTGGTCTTGCGGGTAGTATTTCTGAAGCCATTTTTTGTCGATACAGTGCGTGGGAAGGAATCCTGTAGTTTATGTTTATGAATGTGTTGCATCAGCTTAAGATTATATACTTTCCTAACAGATAGAATTTCATGTTTGAGAAAAAGCGGCTGAGTGTCTATAGGTTCTTGGGATGACCTTTATATTTTTCTATTACACGGAGCACGCGCTTTTGCAAGATTAATATTCTGTCGTAATTGGTCTTAGTTTTTGTTCCCCATACAAGCATTCCGTATAGAAGTTTAGAGTAAAACGTGCTATAATACAATGATTTACATAACCATGAAGAGAGGAGAAAAGCGATCTTACTCAAGCACCCCACAGAACGAGCTAGATCTGCCAAGAGACTATTTAGGTGCGGTGTCCATGATAAGTGCTCGTGAAACCAGACTCCCAAGAATTTTTGTGTGCTGACTTGTTCGAGTCGCTGATCGTTAAACAAAATTGCTGTATTATCACTGATGCGCTTGTTAATGGGCCTGAACATAATAATTTAGGTTTTTTGTGTGTTTAATTTTAGTTTGTTTTTTGTTAGCCAACCTCAAAGTTTCGAGAGGTATATATTTGAAATGGTAATTGAAAGTGTAAATAGGCAACCAGGTATCATAAAAATGAAACTTAGAGAAACAAATATGGTGAATTGGGTGCAGCAGGTGGAGACAAAAAATACCCTGGAGATTTACAAAGCTGGCAAAACAAAACATAAATCAGAATGAAAAATCTGTATGGTTACCCAAGGCGCAGCGCTTTGATATTTCAAGCCCGCTCTGTCTGCCGGAGGACACAGAAATACCGTAGAAAATATCCACAAAGGGATGAGGTATACGTCTGCTACAAGAAAAGTCCGGGTGCTACTCAACACAATTTAATGGAATGCCCGGATATTCACCCAACAAGATCCGTGGAAGGCATGCATCTTTTAAAAGGCTTGGATGAAAGCGTTGACTAATTAACTAACTAGCGGTTAATATAAGCCAGGCAGACTCGCCGTGATTGATAGCTTAGCCCGTAGGGTGCCGCGCTGCTAAGCTCGAGGGCGCGGCTTCGATTGCCGGTCACGGCGGCCTCATTTTGATGGGGGCGAAATGCAAAGAACACCCGTGAACTTAGATTTAGGTGCACGTTTAAACAATCCCAGGTGGTCGAAATTTTTGGAGCCCCCCACTACGGCGTCTCTCATAATCATGCCGTGGTTCTGGGACGTAAAACTCCAACAATTATTTTTATTATTGTAAGCCAGGCGCGTTTATAATATTTGTAAAAAAAAAGCAGAGAATATATTCATGAAACCGGAGTCGTTGGTGGTATAAATAACAGTGCATGATGGAAATTGTCTCGATTATAGACATGTGCGCCGGACCCAAAATCACCGGCGGCGGCGCGCCGGTGTTTGTGACGGCGGGTGAGCGGCGCGGGGGTGGGAGAGGAGGGGAGGTCGAAGCAGTGAATGCGATAAGTACACGCTTTAATGTTACATGAACGAGGGCTAGCAGCTAACTCTTATTGCTCCGATCTCACTCAACTCTACAAAACGCTGGTGTATGGCAATACGGCCGCTCCTGGGAGAGAAGCGGTTTACGGTCGGTTTGTCGTATCAGTGGTCCGAGCGCGAAGCAGTGAAATCACAGCGCTCACAGCGCGTAGAAGGTACACGAGCCTTTCGCTGGGGGATGTCTACCGAAATAGCGTCCGTGCCAGCGCTCTCAACCGCGCCCTTATAGTCAAAGTTCACAGATGCTGCTCGAGTTACGAGTACGCAGTCCCTCTCCCCAGACATCTCTTCCTGTTCCTTCGCCCAGCAAATGACGGGCGGGGCGTTTCCTTCTGCTTGAGGGGGTATCGACGGCAGGCCTCGCACGCGGGTTGATGTTATTCCGTGTGACGGAGATGGCCAGCTTGTTTCATCTCTGCTTTAGCCATGTTCCTTGCCAACGCTCGCGAGCTTTTACTCGCGGGTAGAACATACAATGCGCGGAGCGAAGTTATCGATTTAGAGTTTATACGGAACATGACGGCGACGGTGAAAACCTGTCCTGACATACAATTGCTAACTCAATAAAAATATACAAAAAACCGTCGAAGCGGGCTCGCCTTTTTCCTGGAAAGCTGCATCGTCTCCGCTGTAAAGAGTTCGTCCGTTGGAAGAATCATATATTCCGGCGCCTTTTCCATTGGTTTCGTTCTCGCCTTCAATACCCTTCTTACAGGGGACATCTCCTCGCCACTTATTTCTTCATAAAGCAAGCGTACAATGTCAGCACTAAGCGATGAACCTACCATGATTTCGCGCTTGTCGGCTACAGTCTGTTATATCAGCATGCGCGGTCGCAAACGCACAAAATGGAGCGAAATCAGTTAATCGCGCACGATAGTAATGCGAGACAAGCCAGAATGGGTGTACGACTGCATAGCAAAGCAGTATGGGAGACAATTCACAACAGTTATTTCTCGTATATGGACCAGTCGAGAGTATGTACCCTGATGATGTCACGTGGATCACTGTTCTGCCATCACGAAGTGCACTAAAAGACAAGAAACGCCAAGAGAGAATAACGCGCTCGTTGTTTTTGTTTTTTGTTGTATTTTCAGAGGCTGTTAGGGGCCCTTTATAAAAACAGGGCGTGCAAACACGGACACAGGAGAGCAGTCAAGACAACAGAAACGCCGCTAACAACTGAAAAATCACACAGCGGCGGAACCGAAGGTAGACACAAATATTTATCTGCGCATACCCACATATACAAGAGGACCTATCAATCAAGTGCGGGTAGTGGTCAAAGTTAGAGATAGCTGTTCACTCTCTCGACTTTTCTCTTATGTCCGTCTTTCCACGTCATGTCTTCTTAACACGAATACCTACCAACTAGCTCAGCTATATTCTAAGTTTGCCATTCTCTTTACTTCTGTATTTATTTATCGATCTACTCGAGTATGAATGAAAGGGAAAAGTGTACTAACGCACCGATATATATATATATATATATATATATATATATATATATATATATATATATATATATATATATTATTTATGCACAGTGTACTATGTCCAAGACTCCAAGAATATGCTATCCAGCGAGTTGGGCCGTCGCCCTTTAAGGCTGGAGGACGCGGCAGCGTTAAGGTCAGGTAATACTCGTGATATTTCTGGAGAATAAAAAGATACTACAACTTCTGGTGAGCTATTCTCGATGCGTTCATCCAAATGAGATGTCCACAGTCCGTTTCGGCAGAGCGCATTCAGTGATTCGAAAAAGCGGCGAGCCGTGATGTCACCTCGCTCTTGACCACGTCGCTGCACCGAACCCGCCAGCACATTCCCAGCGTAAGAAGAGAGTTGATGAAATGCACAGAAACAGGAACCTTTCGAGTCTGAATTTGCATATCAATGTGTCCCAAATGTTTGAGAACGATGCAGGGAATGCGTACCGACCTTACAGCTGCGTTAGACGAGCGGCCGCATTAAACCTAAATCGATGGCTAACACGATCAAAAGACATGTGTACCGAAAATCGGATCTCTGAGGGCTGCGTTCGTTGCATTGAAGCGCATTCCGTTCCTATCATTTGTGTCGAGAGCGTTTGAAAGCTTCGTGATGTCATGATGGGGCTGTACAACAAGAACCGGAAACAGGGGGCGCGCTTCTCGCCGAGCTCCCGTTATTCAGCGGCCGCTGAAATGAACAGTTCATTACATGAACACATCGAGAAGCACTCCTCCGGCGAAGTGCTGTATTTTATTTCCAGATTCCCCATTCGAATTAAAAGAAAAGACTAACGGCGGCGCTCCGCAATTATTGCGTGGCGGCGGCGGCGGCGGCGGCGTGGTCTCTCTTGGGACTTCGACTAGCCACTGTACTTCGACGGCGGCGCGAGCGGAGTGACCAAAAGCAGGCGGCGGCGGCGCACACGTCTAGTCTCGAATCAAGAAAGTATAGACCTTTTTTTCGTGGGCGCCGCCATATTGCCTAGCGGGCGGCGCCGTCTCTGGTCTGGCAACCCACTGGCATGTGCGAAGCTCCGCGTTTGTATGGAAGGTATACGTGCGGTTGCAGTTGCAGTCGGTTTTTTTTCGTTCTGGCGCGCTGAATTTCGTATCAAGAGATGCGGTCTACGTAGGAAATGAGTCTGTGAAACGTCCTGAGAAGGTTTGATCCGTTGAAAGTCAATGAAGTTAATATACGTCGGCGCGAACGTGTCGCAAGTGGTCGATGTCATATATTTTCGGCACTGTCTGTTGGAAAGCCACGCAAATATTTCGACTCGTTCTAGCAGGGCAAGCAAGTTCCGCCACTCTTAGGGTATACGATGAATTTTTTTCTTGGACTAATCTTCTAGTTAGTTTTTTTTTTTCATTCACGGTATGTTTATGCTGTCGCACCGACTACCTCTCGTACATTTGGTGGTGCGTGAACACGCAGACTCGATTTCATGGCGCGGCATCTGTTCCTTGCTCACAAACAGTTGCCAATCTTGTTTGTCAACTTTTAAGTGACCGCTTATTACTCGCTCTTTATTGCCCACCGGTGTGGACGAAGTTAGAGCTGTTTGCAGGGAGGTGTTGGTACATAAAAACGATGCTGATGTTTACATGCCGGCGCGCTTCTTTTTCTTTTTCCTTTAAGAGTCGTGATATTCGATTGGATTTACGCGGCGATAAGATGAAGATGGTTAGAGAGTTTCTTCTGCCGGTAAGGCACGAAGCGCGCCCGGGCTAGAGCCTTTGATCGGCATCGGAGGTGATTCGCGTTTTTTTTTTTTTTTTGATAACTTCGTATACCAGATGTACTGTTCTTGCGAAATTCTTGCTCGTTCGCAAGGCTATGCAGCCAAATTGGCAGTTCTAGAAACTCTAGACAAGCGTAACAACGTGGTTTTTGTATCGCGCTTTGAAGAGAATTAACTATGTTGTATATCATTGCGCGACTTGTCAGACACAGTTCTTGACCACGTAAAAATTTGTCTTCCTGAGGTAGTTGTTCTACACACGGAGCGACAGAATTCTTTTTTTTTTTTCTATTCGGCTTTCGTATCGCTCATCGTATACGATACACACCGCTGTCTTACGGAAGTTGCAACCTTACGACAAAGATCTCGCCACGTCCTTTTGATGTAATGATCATTGAATGTTCGGGTTTTCCAAGGCTGGTACGGAGCAATAATTAAATGTATGATGCCGGTTACCCCGCTGCGAAGTGAGGGCCTTCTCGACCGTGCCAATACCGGTATACATCAACTGCAGCGATCACCGTGTTGAGCCGAGCTACGAAGCTAATTGTTAGACCAAACACATCATATTAAAATATAATAATAAAACGAAGCAAAAACAACTCAGGTGGCTACTCGAGTGGTACTTAGATGTTTTGCGCTTAACCGGACAGGGCCGGACTTGACTGCTTATGTTTGTTCGCAAATCTGTATCCGATTGACATTTGACTGCGTGGAACACTGGGAATTCCGGATATATTGAGGCACTTGCCGATTTAGAACCTATAACGTAACACAAACGATGTACCTTAAAGAGTGCGCCCAACCGCAAACACTCCGCGTTTTGTGATGCACATCGCATACTTATTCTGACAGCAGTTCCCTTTATATAGTTGTTAGAGCAACCAAAAACGGCCCAGTGGTTTCCCGTTGACCTTTCGCTAGCTGACATCGCAATAAAATAGAACAAAATCCGCAGGTCGACTTAAAACACGCAAAAATTGTTCGAAAATGCCACTCGTCCAAGCACAAGCCCGCACACTCCGCGCCATCGCGCACGAGCCAGAAAGGAGGAAAGCGCTGGTTGCCAGTCCGGTCCTCCTCGCCCGATGCAACGGTCTATATGACCGACCGACCGACCGACCAACCAACCAAATTAGATAGATAGATAGATAGATAGATAGATAGATAGATAGATAGATAGATAGATAGATAGATAGATAGATAGATAGATAGATAGATAGATAGATAGATAGATTATGAGATAGTATGTTGGAGTGCGCTAATGGAAACAGCACATTAATGTAAAAATAAATGAATAGAATGGCTATCGGCTACTAGTGACCGTTCCATTTCAAAGCGGGTGTTCATAATCATCATCGTTATCACCATAATGCGAACTCAGGGTGGACTGGTAATATCTAAATAACAGAAATCTCGGTAATCATATGGATGTATTGATATGTTACGATTCCAACATTCTTAGCGTGTTCAGCTGCTAAGCTATGGCTTAGCAGGTATACCATAGCTTAGCCATAGCTTAGCAGCTAAGTGAATCGTCATGCTAACAACAATGCAGACACCAATATTCACAGCGTGTGTGTGTGTCCTCTTACACTATGTTAAAAGAAGAAGGGAAAGGACAGAAAGGAAGGTAAAGAGGAACTTAACAAGCAAGAAGAAGAAAGAAAAGAAAAAAAAAAGAAGAAACAGGAACAGGATGTCAAGAGGGTCAGTAAGAATGATTGTGCTTAACGTGAACATTGTGTTAGTTTAGGAAGCGATGCCATATTTGGACAACAATACAGCTTCCGCGCTCTCACCGTCCCCTAAATGGACAATGAAATGACCCCGCGCGTCTAGTATTGCACCTTCCGGTGTAAGGCCACGGGCGGCATTTTTGACGTCCATCCTCGACGTTTCCGTGTTAAACCGGGAGAAAGAGGAATCGCTGGGGTGGGGACTCGGTCTTTTTCTTTTACACACCTTCTCTTTTTCTACATATTTTTTTCTCCCAAAAAGATCCAATGCATTTAATGAATATTGACGGCGGGACAACACTACCGGCCTCTTCAGATCTTACACCCACGCCGACACATAAAAGCATGCGCTGAAAGCCCTCAGTCCCCACCCCACCGATTCCTCTTTCTCCCGGTTTAAATTGGTACCAACAATATTTTAGATGTGAAGCATCTTATAGCGGAGTTCAATCCGGTGGTGGTGTGCGGCGTGACCACCCTTACTGCGCATGCGCAAGCCCTCTCCACACACCTCCTCTCCCTCTCCACTCCCCCTATCCACTTCCCATTTTCCCTCCCCTCTCCCCTTTCTCGCTCTCCTCTCTCTTTCTCCACATTCCCTCTCCCCTTTGCCCTCCCCTCTCCACTCCCCCTCTTAAACGCGGGCTCTACATACCGAAACGCTGCTTCGCATCGCCTCATGGTCCCCTTTAGCGGGAGATGTTTCGAAGGTGAGTTTACTCTGCCATACAAATCACCTGTATACATGGCTTGCACGCGACGTCACATCCGGCCGCGCAGCTGGGTCTGCGGCATGTTGGAGCACCACGCGCGCCGCTCTTGCTGCCACTACGTTGGCTGAACGCGGGTGTTGTGCTGTTGCTGTGCGTTTTCAAAGCGAATGTCACTGCTCCTCGCGAGATATGCTGAATGGCCTGCCTTTAACGAGGCGTATTACGCAGGATTGATCGGGTCGGCCCGTATGCGTTATCAAGAAAAAAATAGAACTATGCGACGATGCGGACACTTACACGCTGCGACCGGGTTTGGATACGACGATGGACGTCAGCGCTTTCCCTGCGATCTCGCACGGAGACATTGTTAACTACTTGGCGTTTTCTTCAAATTTTACGACACTGGTGGAAATCAATGCTGATAAATCGCTTGAATAGCACAACTATTTTGCAAGCGGCTCCAAGAAGAAAAGGTGCTGCTAGGAGAGGTAAGCTGGAGCCCCGTTTTGATTTCTGAATTTTGTGCAGAAAAGTCAGTCAATCATCCCTGGTTAGTCGTGATGCGCGCAGGAGATGCGCAACATTGGGTCTCGGTGCAGAGATGAAACGAACTGACTGCTCATTTAACAGTCGCGCATAAGCAGAGTTCACGTGTTGTGTCTTTAAAAATCTTCAAGCAGCTTGCGCGAATGTTTTGTGGCTTGCTTGCTATGCTTTAATGACATATCTCTGCATTGTGCACATAATGTGTTAATCTCAACAATGTTGATTTGCTTTTCAGTTGAACCACTCACAACGACTGGGCGAACGATCACTGAAAGTGTGGATCCTTTGTAAAGCCAGTGGTGTCGTGTTGACTGCACATTGCGCATGCATGGCTGGTGTAGGAGAAGCCTGTTCACATATCGGTGCTTGTTTGTTTGCTGTTGACACAGGCGTGAGGATGAAACATTTGGATCCCTACCTATGTGGAAAGCGTTGAGTTCAAACGGTTGAAAGAGATTGGTTTTGCATCTGCCAAGGGAAAAAAACTGCAGCTTGATGATATGATAGAGAGCCGCCCCCAAAACCGATAACAGAGAGATTTCATGTGCCACCAGTCTCACCAGCAGAGACGGAACACCTATGCAGTGTCTTCAAGAGAAGTGGTGTTGTTCCTGCAGTTTTTTTCTCTGCTGCCTGGCCATTCCTCTGCCTTCATGGAACCAGTGCCCAAACAGGAAGCAAATCTTCGAAATTTGTATAGAGATGATGCTTTGGCAGATGGCCTCAAAACCCTTGTTGAGAAGGCCAACCAGTTTATGAGCACATTTCAAGTCACTGACGAAATAGTGACGTTGATTGAATCGAAAAAAAAAAACAGAACAATTCACCTGACTGGTACCTTTACCGAGCTGGCAGAGTGACAACATCTCAAATGAAAAGCGTGCGCCGAACAGCTCTAGATAATCCTAGCCCATCATTAATGAAATAGATATGTTACCCAGAAAAATCGCTGAAGACTTCTGCCATTGCCTGGGGTTTGGAGCATGAACGTGATGCCCTGAAGACCTATAAAGATCATCATAAGCAAAAACATGTTGATTTCAAGTGTGTCAGATCTGGTCTTCACCTCAGTGTTTCATGCCAATTTACTGGAACAACACCATATGCACTAATTTCATGCTCATGCTGTGGCAAAGGCGTAGCCGAAGTGAAATGCCCCTACTTGTTACGCAATGCCACCTCTTTTATCGAGGCTAAGTCATGTTTGACGTACATTAATGGAGCTCTGCAGCATCCCAAGCAACACGAGTATTACTACCAAGTTCAAACCCAGATGATCGAATGCAAGGTTGGCTATTGCGACTTCATTGTTTGGGCCCCGAACCTCTTCTATTTGCAAAGAGACTAACATTTCTGCGATGAGATGTTTGCAGCCGCAAGGGAATTTTTGGTAAGAACAATTCTTACCGAGCTTTTCAGCAAGTTTTTCACACGGCAGAAGAAAACCCCAGGAAAGGCATTGGCACAAACAAGCGCTTACTGCTTCTGTCAACGACCCGAGACGGGAAAAATATCGCATGCGACAACCCATCGTGCACATACACATGGTTTCATTTTTATGTGTAGGAATCACACGGGTACCACCAAAGGCGAAGAAGTGGCATTGTCCACAATGCAAGCAAGATCAAGAAAACTTGTCTGCTTGAGATTCATGTGTTGTTCTGTTGAATTAATTTCTCGAATAACCAGTAATCAATTCTGTTGGTAAATAAACAAGCTCAAAAACCAGCATACTTTATTTACTGAGGCATTTCGCTGTTTTACAAAGAGCAGCATTAATGAGAACTGACAGACACAATGAGAACTAACAGCAAGGCACTTATGAGATATATGCAATAATGTTCATCTTGGTCAAACTGTGCGATGGTGCGAGACGTGAAGAAGGAAGAGAGACAAGCAAACAAACTGCGCTTGTTCATCTCACTTCCTTCGTGTCCCGTCCCACCGCGCAGTTTGACCTTAGATGAACCCTTACTAACTTTCTACGCTGCTTACACATCATAATGTAGCCAGATTCATTACAAATGCTCCACCTCCAGCACACATGTTGATAGAAGTGAAATAAAAAGTTCAAATGACAAATGCATGAAAACAAACAGATGTATTTAATAGGGGTTCAACCTCGCTATAATTAACACTGATATAGAAAATTATCGTTGATAGCAAATTAAATAGGAACTTAGGTTGGTCATGCTTCATTTCAGGGGCATTTAATCCTTTTATTATGAAATAGAAAACACGAAAACTGCCGCGATATTGGCTGTAATGAAGAAATATGTCGTCCATGGGACAACTCACAGCTCAAAAGATAGCATAAACAGCAAAATAAATTTTGAAAGGCGCTGGGAACGAAAGTGCGCATTACTTAGCCATAAATAGCCGCATTTCAATCCGCGAGGACCGTGCATATAGTATACAGGCTGCCACACTCAGTCGCGTACTGGATGCCATATAGTTACAAGCCATGCTAGTATCTGCCAAAAATGGTTCGATGAGCAGAACTCTGATGTTAATCTAGTGCTGATACCGATTCTTCATAAAACTGGATTTCCCACTCTGAGTATGTCCAAGCATTCTCAGTATGTTCAGAGGCATCAGTTTTGCTTCTCCAAAGATCCTTTTGGTTTACGTAAGGGCTGATGCTCTACCTAAAACACCCTTCAGAAGCTAGAGGTGTTTTGAGTTGTCGACACCTGTGACTCATACGGCAGAGTGCAAGCTAATAATTGATCGCTAACTGAAAAGGCGTTGAATATTTTTCGGGTGTCGATTAACAGGTCTGTGTGTTTCAGGGCTATCTAGAAGTCCAGCATACATTTACACGTATTCTGTGAATGTTTGTTTAATTTTGCAGAATAGGAATATTCGCACTAGCACCAAATAGTCATTGTATGGTTGTGCAGCGCGAGCGGTCTGTGTACGCGGTGTTTTACTTCGCTATGGTACTGTGTATACGTTTGTGTGTGTATGGGCGGTATTCTACCATTCGATGATGATGATGTATCTTTCAGTGCTGACGTAATTAGATGTTTCTTGACTCATGCTGCAATCGCAAAGGGCAGCTTTCTTTTTTTTTCATCCCGTGACCAAACACTCGACAGAAATTCTGCAGGCATGTTGCATCCTCCGGCTACACAGGCTGAGCAGACTTTCTGCAGAAAGAGCGAACCAATTTTCCTATGGGAGGTGACAGGGGGTGACAGGAAGTCTATCCCCTGTCTTCATGTATTCCGCATCGAGCCTGACTCATGGTCTGTAAGATTTCTGCAGCAAGGCTGCATTTTTTTTTCTTTTTTGTAAGAGGAAGATTATGGAAAAACAAGACGCATGTAAATTTTATAGCTAATTGGCGCTCTTAGGTAAATTATCATGGGTTCTTAGTTGTTATAATTTACTTCGAACATCATGTCATCTGAGCATGAGCTCTGGACTTATTAATAAGGTGTGAATAGTTTCTACCTGTATTATGACACGTAAGAAATTAACTCAGGAGCTCTGCTTGTGTTGAAAACAGCCTTTTTTGCATTCAGATGTTTCTTATTCCCATCATTTAATCATAAAGCAAGGAATGCTCTTGAGTTTTACATGAATTAAATGAAGTAATAGAGAGACACGCTCTACCAGAGGCGAGCTCTTTGTGCAGATTGTGGCACGGTTGAATCTAGTGCACAAAATGTTCGGGCTGGTTCCACCGCAAGACAGCCGGGGAGGCAAGAAGGTTCATCTTGGTGCCTAAAAATGTGAATCAATCACCGTCGTGTCCAAGGGACCGAGGCGTTGGGAACTCCGAAGACAACGTGGGCGAACAAATGGGAAACGCAGAAGCCCAAGCACAACCCAGTGCAAAGCTGCTGTAATGAGATTGCTATCGAGTCAGCTCGCGTGGAAAAACTTTTCTGACAGTTTCTCGTCTTGCCGAAATCGAACAAAAGGCCGCCGCCGCCGCCACATCTCTGAACGACGACAACGTCCTCCTATTATAAGTTGGTGAAAACAAACAAGCAAACAAACGAACAAACAGAAATGCACCAGTCGCGCGCCCGCATGTTTCGACCCCATCTCCGAGAGGATTGACACTGCCCTTCTCCCATCGTGCTCCCTTGCCTCTGCGCGCGCGTCTGCCTCTCTGGCTCGTCGCTCGTGTCCCACAGATTTCTTGGCAGCGGCAGCGATCAACCAAGAGCGTAGACCGATCGTAGTGGCGCTTATTAAAACAAAGCATGCGGGCCCCTGCTGCAGCCAGCCAGCGCGTCTTTTTGGCAACAACTGCAGCGCGGACACCTGGCACGAGGGCCGAGACGATTAATCACAAAAGGGAGGGAGAGCCCGCCACTCTAGCGGCAGCCGCTGGCTTGCTCACCGGCAGCCCCGGACCCTCATCCGAGGTCCGAGCCCCGGTGGCGCCGGCTCCCAAAGGGCCTTCCTCCACCTCCCCCTCAGTATACGATCCATGCAGTCCTCTCTCGCTCGAACGATACCAACGGCTTCTGGCGCCGCCGCTGGCTTTTAGGTCGCGCTTGGGTGAACGCTATCCAATGTGCGCCCTCCGCGACCGCAAAGGAGGTCTACTCGCTATTCTGACTGACGGGCAGTTCGAGTTAGGACGCCAGTGTACGCGTTGCGTAGGGCGCACGTTCTTGGTGGTTCTTCGTGCCGCCATCTGGAGGCCCGTGGTGAACTAGGCAAACTAACTTGGCCCTGAGCCAAACGCACTGCGAGTCCCTGCAGAACCGTGCGCGCCGTTTCCAGACCGCGGGGAGATATTGACAAGTGTGCCACGGATTATCTCTTTTGCTACTTGTTTTACATGAGCAGGAAAATACACTCAAAGAAAAAAAAAGCATCGTGTTGAGGAGCAGCGAGGAAGTCGGCATGTACAACATTGGGACCGGATTTAAGATTGCTACATCAAATAGTTATTACCATTTTTAGTTGACGTTACAACTAAAACGCCAGGCCTGCGCTGGCGTTTCAACGCCAGGCCTGCGCTAAAACCGCAGCACAGTCACAGCGAAAGCTGGAAGAGCGGCGTTTCTAGGGCCCGTTAAGCTCTCTTGGGGCTACAATACAAGTACACTAGAAAGGTACCCACTACGCCACAAATCAAACTTTTTGTGTAGTTGGGAAGCACCCACTAAGCCATTATTCGTCATTCTATGGAGAAGCGAGGCACCAGCTACACGTCTGCAAGGCATTATGTGCACTTTGTTGACGTGACGACTGATGACGATGAAGAATTATGGCTCAGCCCTTTGTAATGGGTTGGAATCTATAAACGGCCCACCAGTTATGTAATTTGCATTGGGTGACGCCCGGTAGCTATTTCCCTCTCCCGTCATGCTGTATACGTTGACGTGGAAGAGAGACGGGGGGGGGGGGGAGGCGAAGAACTTTATTGAGACCCCGAGGTAATGGATCATGCGCTTATGGGCTTCCTTGGCAACCAATACAAGTGCACTTGCGAGGAACCCACTACGCTATAAATCATTGTAATCTTACTGAGACCCCGAGGAAGTGGATCATGCGCTTATGGGCTTCCTTGGCAACCAATACAAGTGCACTTGCGAGGAACCCACTACGCTATAAATAATTGTAATTTTTTAGAAGTAGGGCAGCAGGCACTGTGCCATTTTTCGTCATTCTACAGAGAGCGTTGGTACCTGCTAAGCGCATGTTAGGGATTATGCGCACTTTGTTGATTCTGCGCCTGATGACGATGAAGAATTATGGCAGAGCCCTTTTGTAATGGGTTGGAAGCATTCAACAACCTATTCGGTGCGCAATTCGCAATTGTTTGACGCCTGGTTACAGAATTCGCGTTGTACGACGCTTGGTGCTTATTTTAATCTTCTACCACGCTATATTGCATATGCTAATGTGGTTCCTTCCCGACATGAAGCCTGTATAGGACCTTTTTGCAAAGCAGTTTCAAGCACCGGCATGGCTCAGAGGTTGAATACTGGGCTCCCACGCAGAGGGCCCAGGTTCGAACCTCGTTCCATCCTGGAATTTTTTTCTTATTTAGTTTTTTTCTTATTTCGAGCGATACTGGTTACGGACACCGGCGGCGGCGGCGGCGGCGGACAACTACGGCGCCAAAAACGGCCGGAGAAATGATCTCATAACAGCTTTCGCTGTAATATGCAATTGGGGCTAGGCTATGGGGTCAGCCAACTTATTGTTGTTGTTCTTGCTGCTTCACAAACTCTGCTTACTCCAAATGTTCTGCCTTTCTTTCATGGTCTTCATCATGCGCACCTCTTCATCTTCAAAATAGCCACGTACTTCTCCTATAACAAGATTCATTCCTTCTCGGATTGTAGAAAAAGGCGCTCCCTGTGGTTGCAAACTCGGGCACACAGTCACTGTTGGCGTCCACTTTGTTGTGTTGTATACAGCCCGCCTTTTTTTTTTACGTCAGCCTCCTGCACTGCATCTAGCGATATGTTTGCCAGACCGTCGCGCCCGCCAGAGTCTTGATACTCATGAAAAACTTCCAAGATTCTAGGTACCATTCTTTTCGGAACTATGAGCTCTCCATCATGTAATTCCAGTTCTTCAGTTTCATTCCACAGCAGGGTAGCGTTGGTATTCGCCTGATCTGTGGTAACCGCAAGTGTCGAAGGTGCATCTGCATCCTTGACGTGTTCTTGAGTCCTGTGATGAACTACGAACACAAGTTGCTGAAGGTCACGCACCAGCCTCCCGATTTTGTGGCGTTAGCTACACTGGCCTAGCCGAGCCAGTTTCGCGTGGATTCTCAAGCACCGTGCTGCGCATGCGCGAGGATCAGTGATGTCACGCACCGGAGCCGGCAGCTCCCGCGCACTCCGCCGCCGGTCTGCGTTTTCCAGAGGAGTGACGTCGTAGCCTTTGCAGACGTATTGGCGCCGGCGCGCGCGCAGCTATTTTCGCTGTGCAGTCACCATCTGACACTGCGCTGGAGCCGCTTGATAGCACCTCTGACTGGCGTTTGCCAGTGTGGTATAGCCATGGAGAAGGAGAGCGCAAATGCTGCTCAACGGCGCAGAAGAGCGGAGAAGCTTAACTCATCGGATCCTGAAGTAGTTGCCTGGCAAAATAAATATACATATGCCACATAATACGTATACTGTGTGTGTGTCATTGAAGCGGCAGTAAGCATGATAATCAAGCTAATCCTAGACAATCAGGAAGGCTAAGAATAGTTAGCTGAACCTTCGCTAACGCTACGTTATCCTGGCATAGCCAAGCTAAGCCACTGTGACATTTTTTCCCTCTTGGCTTTACGAGGTTAAATATATAAGTGAGCTCGTGATGATAGCTAAAACGCTCCTGCTGTCCAGAGTAAGATATAGCATAGCATACATCCATTAGGACTGCCGAAACTTCTTTGTCCGTAGTGGTGTATTTAAGTTGTGGTTTCGAAAATGCATCCGAAGAATATCCCACGACCTCCTATTGCTTGCGCCGTAGAGATGATGTATCTGTTAGGTAAAAAATCGGTGTTCAGATCGAAATGCAGAATGGGAGTGTCAGAATGGGATATCGCATGAAGTTATGCTCGCGACGCTCGGACGAATTGCATCGCAATCTTCTGTTTGCCAAAACGGCATATTTACCTTTGCCATTTTTATGAAACGCTTTGCATTTGTTACAAAATCTCTAACGAATGACCGAAAATGCCCCGCGAACTCGAGAAATACCCACAGATAGTGTAAATGATGCGGCTTATGCACTCTGAAAATTCGTTACACTGATTCCTGGTTCGTTGTTGGGGTTTGGCCATCAAACGCTCTACCTAGGAAACATGAAAGGCTCACTTTTGTTGTAACATTAATATTGAGCTTGACATCACGCAATGCTTGAAGTACATTAGCGAGATGCTTCAAGCACTCCCATTAATTTCAGGAGTAAAGTATTATTGAAACTGAAGTTTTATTCCGCAGCAAGAAAAAGGTTACGCGTGGAGGACAGGTAAAAGCTGTCAGAATATAGTTTGAGGCGCCCTGATCCCCTGGCACACTTGACAACATAAAAGTGTGCGGCTAAGGGCATACAACCTACAGAAACACACGCATGAGATATAGAACGACTATCGTCGAAACGCATGCACGAGATATATATGTACGACTATCGTCGATGTACGCGTTAGAAAACTTCTTCAGAAATAGTCGAAAGTTGTCGTTCATCGTGTTCGGCTACGAAGGGGGTGAATTTTTCAATTGAGTCGGGAGTCGATTCTATTCGTCTATGTCAAAGGACGTTATGAAACCGCAACGGCGTAACAAGCTATAACCAGATATATTTGCTCTATTCTTCAGAAAGTCGAACTTGCCAAAATCCCTAAACATAAATCAGTGCGTGAAAACACTACACATCAATCCACCAGTCTCATCGATGATGCAGTTTATTCGTGGATTATATAGAAAAGGCAGCAGCACGGCTTGCGTATTAATTTGCCTGTTTTCCAAGGAGAGTCGGAGAACCCGTTTTCCGTAGGCGCCAATAGTAGTGGGCAACGCAAATGTACAGACGGGAATGAACGAATAATCTGCGCATCCATCTTTTGAAGCTCGTTCTTCAGCCACATTTTCTTCTCGCGTGTCATATTGTAGGAAGGCGGCGAATGGAGGGCAGAACGTTTGGGATGACAGTTTAGCGCGCGGCAGCAGTATCAAATGCTTCGCTTAATGCATACTGCTGTGAGCATACCGAACACCTGCATCTGCCTTTGCGCATTTCCAGTCACCTAAACCAATAAGGTTGAAGTAGCGACTGACTGTCTCGACCAACGGCACGTTTTTTTTTTATTGTAATCTGCTCTATTTCTCTCCTTCTTCTAAGTGTTCTCGCGCTACATTTGTATGCTTGCCAGTTGTTCGGCTTGCGGAGCACGTAAGTTGAGTTTCCGAAGACAATACGTACGCTTCGCACGTGATAAGCAAACATAAAAAGACGACAAGAAATCCACTTATGCTGCACCTTGAATGCACGCTGTGACTGGAATAGAACTTATGCGGTAATTGGAAGCAACAAAAGCAACGACAAGGTAAATGAAGAAAATGAAAAGAAAGGGACGAATAAGCTGGTGGCGCATGCCACTACTAGACGCCTTACAGGAGCAGCAACAATTGAAAATTAGAAGAGAAATTTGAAAAGACGGCAAAGGAAACTTGAACGATTGCCCCGGCTAGGACAGCAGCTCTCTTTCTGACGCCTCCAACTTCTCGAAAACTTCTCTGCGATGCACACAACGTTGTTTTCGCCCTATGGGCTATGCGCAGTCAGCCCATAGCGGCGCGAGAGCTGTGGTTACTGGTTAGTGCAGGGTAACGAGTGCGATACTCAGTGTTGTGGTGTCGGGTAAAATTTTTATTATTTTCTCCTCCAAACGGCGAAGGGAAAATATAAGATATGGAGCTGGCCCCAAGTTGACCAGCGGCGTACAGTGCAGGACATATGGTCACGGCGGACCAACTGTTGTGGTTTGTTCACGGAGCAAGAATTCTTGAGGAGGCGAAACTGCGCTCACTCAGGCGTCTTAATAAAGACACGGTATCGGGAACAACACTGACGTGCCCTCTGTCGTGAGAGTCCGCTAGCGGAGAAGAAAAAAAATGTTGCAGTGGCTTAGCTCGGCTATGCCAGGATAACGTAGCGTTTAGAGCTGTGCACGGGCCGTATTTCGGAGCCCGAGCCCGGCCCGGGCCCGCTGACTTTGTCGAAGGCCCGCCCGAGCCCGACGGCAAAGGGCTGCGAGCCCGCCCGGCCCGGCCCGGCCCCACGTACGAAAACCCAATCCCGGGACCGGCCCGGCTTTTTGAAGGTTCGCTGCGAAAACAAAACATCGTTTTCCGGTAATTTGGCATTTTATTGAGCATATCAAATATGACCAAACGACACACGACGAACAGTCTCTATTCCACAGATTCCAAACTGTCGTGCAAAAACAGCAAGCAGTTCAACGATTCCGGCTTCAACGAAGTGCGGCGCTTTTGCATTATGTAGCCCGCCGAACTGAAGTTACGTTCGCTGCTTGCACTCGTCGCCGGAATTGCTAATATCTTTTTTGCCAGCCTGGCAAGCTTGGGATATCTCTGCTGCTTGTTTTTCCAGAAGACTAAAACTTCAGATGGACAGGAAGGCGATTCCATAGAGAGATAATCGGAGAGCTCATCTTTTGTAACTGCTACATTCTCACCACTGTCGCTCCACTCGCTAACAACTGCAATGGAAAAGAAAAGCGGTAACGGGCGGTCGCGGAAAAGGCGATGTATGCGTGCTGGAAAACAGTTCCCACTCATTCTCAATATTTCGGGCTTGAGTCGGGCTTTGCGCCGGGCCCGAGCCCGGCCCGATAAAACTCCAAGTAGCCCGAGCCCGGCCCGGGCCCGAGGTAAAAATACGTCGGCCCGCCCGAGCCCGGCCCGCGGGCCGGGTCGGGCTCGGGCTTTCAGGCTACCCGGAGCCCGTGCACACCTCTAGTAGCGTTAGCAAAGGTTCAGCTGATTGTTCTTAGCTTTCCTGATTGTCTAGGATTAGCTTGATTATCATGCTTACTGCTGCTCCAATGACACCCCTTACAAAAATCCCATATATGGACTTATATAAAAAACGCCATATATGGTTATATTAAAAATTGGGCAGATATGGACTTATATGGCCATATAAGGCCATATATGGCCTTATATGGCCATATAAGTCCATATCTGCCCAATTTTTAATATACCCATATATGAACTCTCATATATGGCTTTATATGGCCATATAAGTCCATATCTGCCCAATTTTTAATATACCCATATATGGGATCCCTATATAATGTCATATATGGCCATATCTGGCGAATTTTTATATGCCCATATATCAGCTTTTTATATTTGGGTCGTAATCATAATATAACAGCGGAAAAGACGATGGACGAACACACAGAGAGCACGATTTACCGTCGTTGTGATATTTTGGGTGTCATATATTGCTGCACCTGGGCAGTGTAGCATATTAAACATATAAAGACAGGGACCTATAGAGCTACTCTACGGTGCACATCTGAGGAACAGTGTTGCCATCAAATAATAAGCCATGTTTCACTGGTACTTATGGAAAGTTTGTTGGTGTCAGCCACTTCGAGAACTGTGGTGGTTCCTATCATTATTTCTATTAGACACCTTACACTGCCACCTAGTCAATTGCGTGAGAAAACTAGTGTGTGAATCTCACAGGGAACTTGTCATTCCTGGAAATATCACATAAATTTATGCAACTGGTTTATCCAACCACATGAAGCCATGTTTATGAAATAATTCGAATTCATTGAATGCATACTGCCTTACTTTCAGAGACATCATAAAAGAAGTCTTAATCAAAACATCTGTTACCCATATGGGCTGCTGGGGCAGACTCGGACTGTTTAATATTATGCAGCTGCAAAAAACAGTACATGATAACACTTGACGGTTGTACATGGTTGTACATGCAGATGAACGACCGATTTATTCTTTCGGCCTTCTGATAACTTTCAGCATGCCCCGCTCTGCCTTGGAAGAATTAGCTTCAGGATTCTCCGTGTGGAACTCGAACCATCTGAAATAAAGCAAAAGTGAATTTTATTTTAGACGAAATTTTCACACAGGACACAAATACTGAAATCTATTGCCAACGGAACAGTTATGAGGTGGCTGTGCAACCTGCAAAAAGTGGTTAGAGCCCTAACAGATATAACATGCTTATCACATTTCAAGCACTGATATTTAAGCAGAATGTAAATAACATGAGTAGCATAGTTACTCGGCTACAGCGTGCAGCATTTCTTCAAGCAAACAGGTCTGAAAATTCCACACGCATTACAATTCACTACTCGACCAAAACTGTGTTTGTAGCACTCACAAAAGCAGTAAAGCAATCAACAAGGTGGTGACCAAACAGTTCCCATGTAATGTATAAAGAGTGGCGACAGTAAAGTGCTGGTTTAATAGGAAAGCTCATTTAAAAAGCTTTAGGTATAAAATTTTGCCACAACAGATCATGAAATGTGTCCTTCATATTCTGAATATTGCATGCATCAAAGGTTGAACTGGTGAAGTTGAGGCATGATAGCTGCAGACTTATTTAAAAAGCATGCAGTTCATGTGTGAGAATGGTGAAAATAAATATTACGTATCAGGATATGTCAAGTCATAAACTCTGTGTGCTGCATTCTTTTCTGGTTCAAAAATAGGAGGCATATGCTGCATTTTTTCCCAGCTTAAAATTGGTTTATGTTGAATTAGGGTGTGTTAAAAACAAGTGGGTGCCAGAACCATCTGTTTGAGAACATCACCTCTGTATGTCCCAACAGCAAACATGTACATTTTTTTCATTTGCATTATTTTCTCTAAGGGGACCGGGGGGTGTCATATTTTGTGGAGCCATCGTCTTGCTTTTCAGCTCCATTTGGTTGCGGCCCTGTGTATTGCTAAGGCTCCTTGAGAAAACACCTCGAGAGAATAAATCAGTTGTTCTTGCATGCTAGATTGGACAGTCATCTATATGCCTGCTTAGCCCACAAGACATCCTTGTGCCTTACTCTGTTCCCTATAACAGGTAATAAACTTTTCCCAATTGAAAACAAGAATGAGGAAGGTTATTTTAGGCAAACTAACTTTCGCTAACTTTCATATTATGAATGTAACAGGTACAGAAGAACTGAGTGATTACAGTGAAAACTCAATCTAACAAAGTGATAAGGATGCTTGAATTATTTTGTTAAACCTGGAAGTGTTCTTTACGCATAGCATACAAGAAATAACCTGTGTAGCTGTGTATATCACATGACTAGCAATTTTTTTCCTAAGATATTCTGCTTCAACGTGCCTTACTTCAAATTTCCTCACTTCCTTTACACGAGTCGTGTTTCCTGCACACCAGTCGCGGTCACTCTGCCTTACTACAGTGAACATGTGGCCACGAGAATTTTTTGAAATGCTGCTCTATTAGCGGAGTTACATGCGTATGATGATCAAAATGCAGCCCTCCCTCGTTTCACTCTTTCATGCGCTACACTCCATTCGTTAACTTATCTCTCCTCCTGGGCAAGTATTTCTCCTCACCGTGCGAGAAGGATAAGCAGCGAATACGCATACCTGCAGGCAGACAAACAGGTTCTCTCAGCTGCTGACATGACCAGATTTTCTGGTCACGTCACTACCAACTCTGGGGATACCGAAAGGCCCAAAGAGGAGCACAGATTGTTTTTTATTCCGTGGCTATGTTTGGCATTGTTTATCGTTGCAAAAGTTTGAACTCGAAGCACACATTACTTGAAATGTTAAAAATAGTGAAGCTGGTTTTGAGGCCCTTCAGCATTAATTAGATTAATATGGTTCTTTTAGTTAAAATTCAATCAATCTTTTACTGAATCAAGATTCTGATCTAACAGAATCACAAATAGGTAGGCGAGTTGGTTTGGGTTCATAATGAAGGGACAAGGGGGCAGCGCTAGGACGAATACAAGGACGAGAAGACAGGACACAGCGCATGTCCTGTCTTCTTGTCCTTTGTATTCATTCTAGTGCTGCCCTCTTGTCCCTTCATTTTGATCTAAATTTTGAAATAACCATTATTAATTCATACTGATTATTCTAACTTTTTTTTCAACAATCACACGAATTATATAAGTCCATTTCTGTTAGCCTATCCATTTTTTAAGCCAATCCTCCAAAGTGGGTGTTGTTCAGAGCGCGATGCTCTCAACCATTATTGTGAGAAACATGATTACCGCATCAAGTTCAACAATGCCGGTGAAACTGACACTAAAATTAATCCCATGAAGAGACTTGGAATCATGGGAGCTTCTAAGCTCATATGTGCACAGTCTTCGAGGGCACCAGCAAAAAAGGGCAACACGATTGCATTGATCGTAATGGAAGAAAGTACAACAGAAAAGCGCTTGTATCTCAAAGGATTTCAGATACAAACATGACTTCCATTTTCTTTACTGGCCAATTGTACTATATACAATTCACCCAGTCTGTATTGTGCTCAGTTGTTTCTTGCGTGCTCCGTCATCTTTTTCTTATCGACATTGTTATGAAGTTGGTGCAGCTGCTGTGTAAGTCTCCCTGGTGTAGACACTCGCCCAGTCCGCTCAGGGAATCTTGCAGAAAATGCCTGTAAGGACTTCTTTTGGCAGCTTGTCTTTTCCCCATATGAGCCCTTGCCCAAGTTTGTACGCAGGAAGGTTAGCAGCCCCCAACATCATAATTACACTGTACGCGTCATGAGGTCTCACTTACCCTGGCATGTAAGAAGCGCATTACTTCTGTCGGATACTGGCAGGCCCGGAGGGTTTGGACAAACAGTGTTCCACAGTTTTCATGTACTCAAGAGTGGAACTATTTGTCGAAAAGTACTTTTGAGTTTTGTACATTTAGGAAGTCAGGTCTTCAGGTTTCGTGCAAATGCGACTGTAAACGGTCCAAGAGGGGCAACTGCTGACCTCTGGCAAATGCAGACATTATGCACAGGTGGGCAGACATTAAGCTCAGGTACCAGTCCCTGTGTATCCTTTCTGTAAACACTGAAGGAATGCAGTGTTCTGTTGTTCCTGTTTGCCAACTCATCCAAAAGAATGTTAATTTCTAATCTGCTCCATCTCTACTCTGAATTTACTGGAATCTACCCAATGGTTTAACCCTTCCTTACCAAGATGAGCTGAGCACATCCACACAATTTGTACCGTACCGCTCACACCAAAGACGAGCCAGGCTCGTCCACCCTGAAACAAGCATTTGAAGGCGCCGCAGTTAAGCTACCCTGATTCAATTAGCTGTCTTCTCTTTGGCTTCAACAGATGGCACAGTAAAAAATTTAAAAACACGCTCAAAACATGCATTTTAGTCAAGGAAGGGCTTGATTCTGGCAACTGGAATTAGAAAATGGCATCCTCCTCTGTGCGCAAGAGGTGCGTGCTTGCTTGCAACAGCTCCATTCAAAAAAAAAAAAAAAAAATGTGCTTGTTTGCCGAAGTGTTGTGAAATGAAGAATTGCAGTTCTCCTGTGAATGCGGCAGTGACTACAAAAAGCAGCATAGCTTCTCTAAACTGCTGGATTCGGATGACGATCGTGCCTCAATACGTCGACAGAGGACGCCGTTAGATGTAACCAAACGCCTACCAGCACGTTAAAGGTTTGTTTTCAAGGACTCGCTAGTCCAATTGCGCTTTACATTTCAAATTTCAGAGAGACATTTTCCGCACTGAAGGCTGGAGATGTTAGGGTGCTTTCCGTGGTGCAGTGCGGTGAAGTCAATCATCTGCATATTTTATAACATACAAAATATGTCGCATGTATAATGCTAATAGAGTGTCCTTGAATAATTTTTTTAGTTGTTTCAAGACACTTAGAATCAACCAGCCAAATAAAAAATATGGGTATTTTGTATCGATTTTGGCCAAAAAAAAACTCTCCAGGGAAAGAGTTAAATGGGTGTGAAAGCTTTCAGAGCAGCGCACTTAATCAGGCAAAAATAATAATGTACTATCTGCGTCAAATGAAACCCAAACAGCGGCAAGCCTTCACAATGGTACAGTGCGCGCCGTCCTGTCATTACCATTGACAGGCGCGTGCATCCGGTTTGGCCACACTGCGCATACGCGCACCCGTCCCTGGTGATAATTGGACGGCGCGCACTATACCATTGCGAAGGCTTGCCGCTGTTCGGGTTTCATTTGATGCAGATAGTACATAACACACAAAAATGCTTGGCTGAAATGTTTGTTGTTGGGCTGAAAGAAGTGAGGGCGTGATTTTGCAGCCACTGTGACAGTCACCCATTGGCGAATTGTGGACTTTCACATCAACAACAATGTCAGTGGGGATGGAAGTATACAGTTCTGGTACTTATATTATCATTGACATGACCATTGAAGTGCGTAGTGCTGCTCTCAACGCTCATCCAGCCCTACAAGAAAGGTCTCAAACTGATGTTCACGACTTGAAGAGGCTCCTCAGTTTTTCCCTGGGCAATATAACTACGTGTGTTTCAAAAAGCCCATGTTAAGTGCAAATCCAAGGCACACCACGAATCTGACAATGCAGTGGCTGGAATATAATTCCATTGCTTCTTTCAGCCAAACCAATTATTTTTGTGTGCTATGAATATTATCTTTTTTTGTGCGTGTGATTAATCGCTCTGCTTGGAAGCTTCCAAATGCATCTAATCTATCAAGTAGATTTCTTTCAGTTCATGGTGGAGATGGAGGCAGACTGGGAACTACCTTTTTTTAATGTATTGGTAAACAGGAATAATGGAGCACTCTCTTTCAATGTTTACAGAAAGAGTATGCATTGCCCAGTACCTGAACATAATGTTGTTCTTTCAAACACTTGTGAAAGGCCAGTAGTTGCCTCCCTATTGAACCGTTACAGACGTATTTGCATGAAACCTGAAGACCTGACTTCCTATTGTAGAAAAAACCAAAAGAACTTGTCGATGAACAGTTACACTCCTGCATTCATGAAAACTGTGGAGCACCATTTGTTTACGCCCTCCCAGCTTCCCGTTGCCTGACAGAAGTAAAACGCTCCAATTTCTTACGTGCCAGCATAAGCAAGACCTCATCACGTGTACTGTGCAAATATACGTTGAGGACAATACTTCTTTGCAGATTAGCTCGTTCATACTAAATTCTGGTCTTGCTGCACAAGCACAAAGAAGAAAAAAGGCCACTCTCTATCCTGTCTCTCTTTTTCCTTCCTTCTGCTTGAGCAGCAAGACTGGATTTCCGGATGACGTTGAGGCTGCTGACATTTCTGTGTAAAAACTGAGGCGTGCACTTGTAAGTGGACGACGTCATTGTCACCATTGCGCTTTTTGTCGAGGGTTGCACTTGGATACTATTATTCGGCCTAAGACAGAACAAAAAGAAGACCATTCAGCCACTCACGCTGCCATGCACAAAGTCCCTCCAAGGGCGATGACCTTGATCTTTGATGAAACAGCAGCATGAGGCACAGGGCGATGCTTCAGTTGTGCAATGTTTCGTTGTGCGATAGTACTTTTGCTGTTTCTCTGACAGAGAACACCGCCACCGCCACTTTTGGTTTTCCATTTACAGTCGTGGGCCAAGATCGACCTGCACAAGGTCGCAGAAGAGGTTTTTAGAATTTAAAACATGACATCCAAACTTCTGCAGAAGAAACAGCTCCCATTTTGAAGAGGCGAACTCAGCATTCTTTCTTAGCAGTTAAGCTCTGCATTTGCAACCTTCCTTTTACTTATTTTTCTGAACTGCCACAATCCATCTAAAGCCAACCGTAATGTTCAAGGTGAATGTTTATACTGTATGTAAAGAGAGCACTAAGCTAGGTCACGGCAGCACAACCACAACTCCAGTTAACGGGATATTTGGCAGCATTTTTTTTTTAAATGGCACATTTGGACACTGATGGTGCAACTACATTGAAAGAGATGCAAAAATTACCTCAGGGTGATTCCACGAGAGATCGAACATGCCTGTCCAATCGATATTTTTGTTTTGCCTGGGTTTTTATATGTTATGTGGCCACATTCAAAGCGCACGGAACCGAAAATATTATTTCCAAAAAACGCTCCCAGCGTGCCAAAAAACTATTTGGAGGTGGCCGTGTGGCCATCCTGTTTTAGCTCATCGCAATATTTTTGGATTTCACGGGCAAATTTAACGCGCAGTATAAACGTTGTGTTGAAATTTTTTCTGTTGGTTTTATTATGCTTACTGTGAATTACATCCATGCTTTTTTTATGCTGTCCTCAAAAGGAAAAAAAAATGTGAAAAAATGCCAAACACAGCCCAAATCAAAAAAGTTTGCTAAGTTTGATGCGTCTTGGCGTCTTTTCTATTTCACACAGAAAACTTCAGAACAATGTCAAATGTAGAAAAGAACATTTCCAACATTTCTATAGGAGATCGTTTTCCTACGGGCAGGGCAAAAGAAGAAAAAAAATAGTTAGAGAAGCCAGTTTTTTTAAAAAAAGGTCCATTTTCAAGAAATAAGATGAAGAAACACCGGTCTCAATTTTAACGACAATTTTTTATCGAAGAGCGCTTATGTCAGTGAAAACACAGTTTTAATATCATATGTCCTCATTTGCTTTGTTCACGAGATATAACGGGCCAAAATGACCCTTGCTGTGTGTGCTCACTTAGTGTGATCAGTGGTTATCAGCTTGCATGTGCGTAAATCTACTTTGCTCTGGTAGTGTCAAGAAAAACGTGTTCTCAGATTTTATTTGTGTCTAGCGTGTGCGAAAATGGGCTGCTGCCATCCTCTGAAGGGCTACGCGTATGTAGTTTGCAGCCTAGAACCTCACCTACAGGCATCAGAGGAAAGGTGGGCGCACCTGTTCAAGATATCAATCGCTTCTTCTTCCTGAAGAAATGCCTTGACTACCTCATCGCAATTCTCATAGATGTAGACAGGTTTCTTGAGGCGCGTAAAGCAATGCTAGCAGACCTCACAGGTGTCGCGAAGATCCTCACCCTATGGCAGTAGCTTTGGGGAAGAAAACAACAAAAGATGGAAATGAAAGAAAATTGATGCAACGAAAAGTTTTCTCGCAATCTTCATTTTGCGGATGCGTAAGTATGGCACAGAATAATCAGACCTAGGCCATGGGCTGT